>NW_028259140.1:6060606-6363636 GCF_977971745.1 Zootermopsis nevadensis | reverse complement strand
CACCGTTAATCGTAGTTTATACACGTTGCAGATTGTTTAATATAACAAATGCACCTGTTACATAACTCGGTGTTTCATCGAAATAGCAGACTCATATGTACTTGCTATCTGCTGCACTCAGTACAGAGACAATGACTGTAATCCTATTTAATTACGGAGCATACACATATTTTGTCCTCGTGATCTTTTTGCAAGGCTTTGTTCATATACTTGGTGATCGCATCGAGATAATCTGCAGTAATAATAATCTTCCGTGTCACATTGTGGTCTTGTGTTCTCACGGATCCTATCACTTATATTAGAATCAGGCTTAGCTAAGACTGAAAGATGGACCCTGCTAGATTCTGTAACGAAGGTAAATATATTTAAATAAAAAGAAATTCAGCCTTGTGGTCGCTCTTAATATATTGAATTGTGCAGTGTTTTAGGGTCCCTACTATACAGTTCAGTACCTGAATAGAGTTGAATAGCTGCATAAGTCATACCTGTTTGAGAATCGTTCAACGCAACACTTCATATGCTCAAGAGCTGATTCAGATGCCTTCACTTGCTACACGGAAAATTTTCGTCAGGGAAATGACTGGGCTGCCCATATTTCTGTAGGAACCAATTTAAAGGAAATTCTGTGTCATTAAACTACAGCCCTTAAAACTTCTCAGAAGTTCTTTTCAGCATTTTCAAAGAAGTCTCTCGTTACCTGATCATCTCACCCCCGTCTCCCAATTAAATGTGTTCTCAGAAAACCCCACTTACAGTAATGAAGGCTAGTAAATAATAAAATATACTATGTCATGTTTGTATTTTCTGTTTAAGTACTGATACTATTACATACTATTGATCTTTCTTGTTTTTCATTCCAAATGTACTACACTTCGTTTTTTTTGTGTGTGTAAAACAGATATCATACTCTTGGTTAGTAAACTAACCGTTATTTCTGTTATTGCATGTTTGGCAAACAAAGTTCCGAATTCAGGAACGGTCATTTAGAACGCGTCTGTTTGTAACATGCAGAATTCATGTACAAAGGAAAGAACTCATTTTAAAAGTAGCGGTAGTTGTAGAGTGACAGCAAAGTTAGTAAATGATGTGTAGTTAAGGAGCCGACATTCATTGTATACATTAGATCTTTATTGTTCTTCAGTTGATTTGAACAATAGATGACGCTTGATTCTTTGGACACTATATATAGTTCATTAATCCTTTGAAAGAAAACGCGTCTGAATAATATGTAATAAATAAGTACCGTACCTGAAAGAAAACACATTTCACTATTACGAAAATCAATTTGTTTTTGTTGTTTAAGGAAATAATCGCTCTTTGTTTCGAGTATCATTTAAAACCCATATTACAAAATGCGAGTTACTGACTTCTAGAGTGGCTGGCACGTTTAGTTACCATTCGGAGCAAAGGGTTAATAATATTATTTAATTCCTAACAGATTTTAACAAAATTTATATCTCCACCATTCTTCTGTTGACGTCTTGGTTTCAAAATATTCTATAGGGTTACTTCTTTTGTCGATAAATCTGTACAGATTTGTAGGACAATGCGTTTATGTTTCGAAATTAGTTTATAACGACTACAGGAATTTCATAGATTATTAGTGAAAATGAACCAAGTTTATAAACTGTGAATAGAAACACTATAATGAAGAAGGATATTCGCAGGAAGAAGCATTATATGATAGATTATCCGTAGTATTACAGTGTTTGAAGGCCTCCAGTTCCTTTACTTCCAGGAAATAATTTCTGAAATGAATTTGAACTTTTGTATTGGAACATGCTCTATCATAGAGGATTGACTCATGTAAAGACTATTGTGGCGGCAAAGCCATGTACTATTGCTAGAATAAGACAAGTCTGTAATAAGGCAGAGATAAATATCTGTATCCCGTAACACCATATCATACTAACGCTAGTAGATCACGTACTTAATGGGGTGTCCGCAAAATGATGAGGTCTGCGCCAGGAAGAAGTACAGTTACAAGAAACTACTTCTATTGTAATACTCTTAGAATTGTTTTCATTATTCTTATCAGTTCGTATTATTATATTTTTATTAGTTCTCGTGCTTCGGTTATGATTTAGCTCTTTCTCTACCAGTGGCTTTTATAAAGGTAACGAAAAATCTTAACCGCTTATTAATATGTGACCCCAGTTTTACATTTAACTACATATCCTCAGCATCAAATAAATGTAATGTGTATTTTTAAATTAATATTTTATCACGTTCCATGTAAATGTATTTGTTCTTTCCTGCTTTGAAGAATTATGGCAAATTTTTGAGCTTATCCGTTCTCGATTAATGATATTCGTAGTTCATTTAATGACTTTGTCTACGTTAGAGGTTATGAAACAATTTTTCTTTTTGGGGGGAGACGAACCATGTGTGCATTTTCGTGCATTTTCATAAACGAGACAAATTATCCTGTTTATTATGATTGGAACACATTTTAAAGTCTGTGCGTCAGAGAATATGATTTTAAAACTTGCCATGGAATATTATGTTGTTCAGCCAGCCATTCATTTACTGTGTTAATGCGTTGACAGACGTCATTAGAATAGACGTTAAGGTTTTGTAAGTAATGACACGTATGTAGAAGGAGTATTAGTATATTGTATATTGTTAAAGTGATGATTCAAGTATCCAAAAATGTATAAAGACTCTATATAGTTCTTTATCTTGTGATTTTTACTACAAATTTCAGGACATATTTATACCGTACTCATGATTTTGGTTATGTTGATGACCACGGTGATACCATGGTTCACTCTCTGATATTCCTTATTGTTGCATGACGTCCATTCCCTGTGAAACACACGTTAAGTCTTATACTTGAATATCGAGTGTACGTGTATGTAATGTAATTTATATACCGTTTTGTGTTGGAGCAAGACTTGTTCGTAATGCGATTGAAGGGGACGATAAAGCAATGGTCACCTGTCCCGCTGTGCCACAGTGCGCTGCTGCTTATGCGGCACGCAACACATCAGTTAACACAAATAAAAGTATGTCGATAGCGTACGTTTACTTCGCGCTCTGCTGTTTTGATCTGATCTGGCGGCTTTCATTGCAAGTTATTTATTTTACTCGGCTAGTAACAAAGAAGACTTTTAGTCAGCAGTTAATTTAATCTTCGCAATAAAAGTTCAGTTGAGAATGGTCATCAGGGCATTACAGAAGCTTGCAAACAGTTTTATAACTCGGATTCAGCGTAATAAATACACAGATTTAGGATATATAAATTTCTGTGTGTGACTGTGTTTTGTATCCCGAATTTCAGTACTGATTTTTATATCTTCTAACGGGAACTAGATTTGCGATCTGTCTGATGGAGGAAATACCAACATCTGTGCCAAATTAAAGGACGTCACAATCCAGAAGACATTTTCGGAGTTAATGACACGCACATATATTATTCCGTTCATTTTAGTAAGAATTTCGTAAGTCCGGAAATAGGTTTACACTTTCTGAACCAATCAAGTGAAGGCAATGGTTTGTAAAATTCATCAACAACGACCCTCCCTGTCTTAGAAACAAGTGACCAAGATTCTTTTTATAGTTTTTGGGCATCATAAATCAGGACACATTTTCGCGACATCTTACATTACAAACATGTAAACTCAATCTTGAAGTGCAATAGTTAACACGTGTTTCGCACTTAATGGATGTCTGCGACAACAAATGATATAAGTTACTGAGCTATAGTTTTGTCACCATCACTAGCGCCGTTATCAAGATTATTCAATTCAATTCAATTCAATTAATTTATTTAAGTATCGTTACCATACAATCGTCATCACAACTGGAAATGTGGGTTACGTGTGAATACGCCCTGAAACAACACGAAGCACAAAATTACAAATAAGAAGGATGTGTTGATACTTGAGTTTGTGCACACTGGAATCACGACAGCTGGCATCATGTAAGATCTCATTCAACTTCTCCATGCATAGATCTTTTCGAGAAAATTAGCCCGCTTTGTGTGTGTATAAAGAACTGTTCTTGAACAGTATCCGATGTATTGTAAAACTGTTTTGATAGTTAGATAGCCTAATAGTTATCCCGTTTTAACCGGATATTTATGTGAAAGTTACATTTGTATGTGCAGGAGTACACTAACAGAATTCAAAACTAAATAAGCATTAAAGTTAAGCGTTGTCCTTAATTATTCTCCTACATCGAGGTTGATTACCTTAGCGTTCATCATGGTTTAGCCTTAATCACTGTATGCAAAGATGTAGTTAATTCTGCACATGCATTTTAATGAAACTTTTTGCTATATTCTTTGGCCGATTTCATTTTGGACCGTGTACCATGTAGCGCGACAATTGCTTAATTGCTAACAGAAAAGAGACATGGAGGCGAATAAAATTAAAGATTGTAAGTTTTGATGGAAGTGAACCGTATTATATAAAGATCTTCAGAACTTCTTTCCTCTTATACTGTTAATAAAAAGCTGGACAAAATTACTGATACCCGCGGTTTGGCCACGCATACTCTTACATTTCTCAGACTGTTCATCAATGCTCAGCTCATTGAAATGCATTGCACATCTCCTTACATCCTGAAACGTGACTAGAGTTGAGTGGTAAAAGCTCACCAATCTTTCTCTAAGTGTGTAATCAGTGTTACGAAGAATGGTACGCCAGTTTTTCGTTTCAACGGCTTCTGTCACGTAGAGTCAATCCGGGAATAGTACTGTGTGATCATTATTACCTTTCCGGTTTAACATACATTTGAAAGCAAGTCCGTCAGATTCCGC
This sequence comes from Zootermopsis nevadensis, assembly GCF_977971745.1. Classification (NCBI taxonomy): domain Eukaryota; kingdom Metazoa; phylum Arthropoda; class Insecta; order Blattodea; family Termopsidae; genus Zootermopsis; species Zootermopsis nevadensis. The sequence continues at coordinate 6,358,871 of NW_028259140.1, read as the reverse complement.
TACGAATTCATTGGTCACTGAAGATCCTGTCCGTAATTTTTTTGCTAAACCACTTTCTCAGGAACCAATTCAGAAACTGAATATGGTTTTAAGTAGTCCTGCTACAAGAAGTACGCCGTGTTCTGCGATTATACATAAAATACTTATTATACATATAATACATATAATCAGACCGATGTTTGGTATAATTCTGTTGGTTTGGTAGTTGGCATAACAGTAGTTTTCAAGAATCGTAGAATTAAACAAGTTATAAATAATACGCATAGCCTTGCAGTTATGTCCTTCTTACCAGAATATTATTTTTGATCTTTGTGTCCTCTGTGTAAGCTTCGTGTCTGTTGCCTGCCTGGCTGGGTGATTACGTCATAGTGGGTATTCTATTGCATGGTTGCACGTCTGACTGGGGATTCCCCGCGGTAGGATTCCCATAGTAAAGCAGGCTGGAAATTTCCTATCGGTCAGAGACAAGGCATATCAAAGCACTATCCTTTCACATACGAATGCTGATAAAAATAAGTCACTGTAATGACACAAGAAGATGGTAATACTGCCACCTCCCGAAACATCGTTTATATCAGTTAAACCTCCAAGAGTGGTCAGTGCTTAACATAATACTGATATAATAAATTTACCATTGTCGCTTGTTGCTGACGTATACAGAATTATTTCCAGTCTGTCTTGGTTACAACGCTGGACACTGAAGAGCAGTATATAAGCATACCGGAAGAAGTATGTTTTATTTGTAAGCAACACCGATTATTCCCACGATTTCATTGCTTCGACGTCTCCTGAAGTTTCCCATATGAAACCTCTGAAATATGTTTTACGGATTAAAAAATAATATGGAGCAACGTTGCTTTCAGATTTGCATTTGATGACGAAACCAGCGTTGTCCGTGACTTTATATAAGTGGCGTGCATGTCCTCTCATCGTGCAAGTTATTAGCTGAAGCTTTATATGGTCAATGTCCAAGCCAAGCCCAGCAAAGTCTCGAGCAGCAAGACAGCGGGGAGTTGACGGCATTTGTTACTTTACTCTATGTCTTGTCGTGTCTTGTACTGTCTTGTCCTGTCACATACCACGTCACGTGACAGCGTTGTCGGATTTGGGCAACGAAGGTTGGCATTTTCTCTTTCTTCTTCATCCATCTCAGCAGGAGTTCCATAACAAGTCACCTCGCCAATACGACTGACAGCACATTGTCACAAGAGGTCATCTTCTACGTGATTCTCAGATTTCGTCATTCCATGCGAAACACACTCTTCTTGAGATCAATTCTTTTTCTCCTAATAAGGATGTCATTGAAGTGCCTTTCTGGGTCATGAGGAATGGGTACTAGAATGCATGTTCATGGACATGACACTCGAAGTTGAAAAATGTAAATTCAGTAAATTATTTAAGAATTAAATAAAATTATTTTATTAGGGGTTGAGGGTTTTGCTTCGGTGGATATGAAGGTAGCTATCTTCTGAGTTGTAGCACCATGTAGGGTGATCGCCCTGATGATGGAAGCAGCAAGGATCTCTGAACCATAGGTAAAATTCTACCAGACTACACGGCGCTATAAGCCAGAAGACAGCCACCTCCAAAGTATTTAATGTATTGCACTGGCGTCATGGAACAAGTTAGCACAGACAGTTTAATACGGTCTGGGCCTAAAATGAACAAAGTAATCTAACTTATGACTTCCGAAGTCGAAAGAATATTTGTAATAAATTACTTTCAGTTTTACTGAAACAGTCCTATTTCTTTTGTACAATCTTCATTCATAAGACCGTTTAGTATAAAATATTTTGCCACTCATACTTAAGTATCTACGAACATTTGCAGATTCTTTATTCACTGTGGTCCAGTAAACAAGTTGTCTCTGTTATAGGATAGAAGGTACAGACTAAAGACACTCTGATATTTTTGTTTTTGTGTGGAAGCAGCTTGCAGAAACTGCTTTATTTGAAAGTGACAGAAATTAAACACTTTAGGAAATCTACGTGTCACCAAACACAGCAGAACTCCAGAAAGCATACTTAATTATTTTACTAGGTTGAAATATAATTATCTGGTCATTTTTGTGACAGAATGTCTTGTTTAAAGTAACGGTAATTAAAAGCGATTATGTGTTCATATGCATCCTACAGTGAATGAATCGCCATATTACAGGTACCAGTACATAACTCACCTTTGAATTCCAATTCATCATTTCGCAAACCCACTGTCATCCCTTACCACCATGTCAGTAGTATTTGCCCTGTAATTACTTTCCCAACATCTCGCTAGGACCAAACAAAAGAGCGTAAATAACAGTCCTGAAATAAGGAACGTCTCCTACCGACTGCTCGTCTAGCAAAGCAGATCACCTATCCGAAGATTATCTTCATCGTCTAACCGAATCGTCACTCAAGAGCATCGTGAGGTCCGACCAAGGTTGGTGCCTGAATCAAGTAGAAGGTGCATGTGGAAAGGTCGTTTGCGGCGGGAAATGATGGTAGGCAGACTTCATTTTCTGCTATTGTTCTACCAGACGATCTGGAACGGCTACATGAAGCGTAAGAACAAGTAACGACCTACAATCGACTGTCTTTGAATGTCTCTCAGATAGATGCCTGCAGCCAAAATGTCAGATCTGACATCACGATGCCTGAGAAACAAAAAGAAACTGGACATCCTTAAAGAAATTCTTAGAACTGAGTTTCCCGAGGGGAATATTTTAATGTGGTCAACAATTCCAGTAACCTCTGGTCGATAACCAAACTAAAATATGAACACATAAATATCTAATGATGATAGCTTTGTACATATTTTATTATGCTTCGTGAAGAAGGGAGAAGTCTGGAGCTTGCGTCTTTCTTTTGTTTAACAACATTATTAAAGTTACAGAAGTTACCGGTATGTCAGCGACTGCATGCTGATCAATAGGCAACATAAGGGTGTAAGAACTCGTGGAGATTTTTCGCCATGCCCTCGTTCATGTCTCTCAGACTACATGATTCTATAGCCTGAGCCAGGAGTAAGTTTATCATACATTTTTGTTTAAATGTTGCTTATAATTTGATTAATAATTACATTGAAAAGCACTTTACTATGGGACAAAAATCTATCATGAAGAGATTTGGTTGACTGAGGATAGCGAATTGGTTCATATCGTTCCTCTTATACGAAAGATAAGCGTACAACAAAAACTGTTAGGACAAAGGATGTCGATTTTCGAGAGATAAAATTCCATTTTTGAGTAATTAAAACAGCAACTCGCGATGTATCTTAATCTACTGTTTTATTTGTGACGAAATTTTCGGTAAAACTAAATTCTTTAGTACACACTATGAGGGTCAGGTAGAAAAACTTTTAATTTCATTGCTGTCTGTAAGTAACGACGTTCGTTATAGCATTGGTGTCTGATCCTCGCTATGTGAGGGATCATTATACGTTCACAAATCTTTCTGGTAACTGTCATGTAGTCTCTGCAAAATTAACCTGTGACAACTCCACAAACCATCAAGATGTTCCTAGGGGTCAAAATCATTCAGATATGTCACATAGCGTTCTCTTTCTCTTCATATATAATTAAGTTAAAAATAAACAAGCTAGCCATTTGAATGCAGTGCAGAAAGGTTAGGAGCGAACAGTCATGATTTATGCTCTGGAAATGAGAAGTGACATCAGAGAATTTCACAGAAGTAACTCAGCACTTGGATATGTATTATAAACCACCTCAGCTACCATTAGCTTCTCAACAAATTTACTAGTAAAGTAACCAGACATCGGCGGGACAGTCGGTGTTCGTCTCACGGCAGGAGCAAAGTCTACTCAACGCCACCTCGACTAAGAGTGACCCCACGTCCACATAAACACACATGCATATATCAATTAGTTCGTTCGTTAGTTAGTTTATTCATTCACTTTCCTGACTTAATAAAAAAAATTAAGTTGACTTAATTTGCGAGAAATTTCCCAAAATGGCAATGAAAACTTATTTATGTACCATAAAAATTTTTAAATAATATATCCAAAATTTCTTTCTTACCTCAAAGAAAACAGCGCATGTACATTAGGTGGTTGATGATAATGGAAATTATTGTTGCTAACTCTGAAAACCGTACGAAACCAATAAACAAACTTAGTGAGCGATGTAAAAGTAAGTGGAAATGTGATTGTGAGGAACAGGAATGACTCAGAATCGCATTTAGTTGAGAATCTATTGGGATTACGTTCCACGCACACCCACGCCCTGCCCTGAACAATACGTCACCTGAGGACATGGCACGACACGACAGATGGCAGGTCTCGACACAGGAGTGACCCCCGTGACTAAGCTCCGAAAGCGTCTTCTGTCTTCTTTCAGATGTCATCTCATGTACGAAGAATCTTTTGAGTATGTTGGCAATAACAATGAAGTGTTTGTCCCTGGTGTTTCAACCAGGGCTGTATTCCAATCGTGGCGGTCCAGGGCAGCGTTCTTCTCCACCTCTTAGTTTTGGCATTGTGTGCTTCTATATGTAGGTTATGTATTTTTAATTACTTTAAAGCCAGTGATACCTACACGTACGACCTGCTTAAAAATCGATAATCGATAAATATTTATTTTGTATTTGTGTGTTTCATAGACTCTCACTAGACATAGGGACTATTTCTCGGCAGGGCAGGAATTCATATTTTGCCATCATATGCAGACCGACCCTGGGGCCCACCCAGACTTCTGTCCTGTAGGAACTGATTATTTCCTAGGAGTTATATCAGCCGGAGTGTGAAGCTGATCACTCACTTGGCGTCATCTCCGCTCCATTCTTAACAGTGCGATACTTAGTCAAATAACAGAGAAAAATCTACTTTTATTACATTTCTTATAAGTTTTAAAGACAATATTTGTACACCTTCACAGCCACAAAAGTCAACTACCAGAAGTGTGAACATAAACAAAAATAAGCAAAACTGAAATTTAATTTTTCGCATTTTCTGATCATTTGTAAGTAGCTTAAAAGAAAGACATTGAGATGATGACATTCATCAAGCCTGATTCCACGGTTTTCATGCATGAAACACGGTGTTTAAATATACAAAGGATTTCGCATCTGCATCTGTCTTAGTAGGAAAGCGATTAGATACGCCCTTCAACCAAGAGTAGATTGTGAACGTCACCTGTTTGCATGATTTTCAACTAACGTGTTTATACACTTTGGTGGCTGCTGCTTGCATCTGTACGAGAAATTGAGAACATTCGAGGTTTAACATCAATAAAAGTGGCTTAATAATTATGCGATATGTTTAAGCATAGCAAAGTTTTCAACGTGTGCAGAGCCCGTGTAGTCAGGCAGATATTAATCGACGTTTCACAGGAGCTGAATGCCTTTATCATCGGGATGGTGACTCATCGCGATGAACACAAAGTGCAGTGTATAGTACAATAGTATTTGCATGAACAAAGGAAAGACACTTCTGTAACTTTATGTCCTGTGAATTCGATTCAGACTCAGTACACTTGATTTCATTGCTTGATACTCTGTCGTTTTGAAGAATAGCAGGCTATGCTACTTGAGGCTAAAGCTCTAAAGATCGAGGTAGTATGTTCCTCAGAAACGTTGGCATCTGCCGATGAGTCTACACGGCACCAAAACCCAGCATCATGTTTGCTTAATTTTTTGTAAATATATCAGCCAGGAAGCCGATGTTTTTGAAACCGACGAGATTGAGCATAACTGATTATTGTAATGGCTGCCTTGAATTCTTGGTTCATCCAACAAATTGGTGACTGCGGTCACACCTCCATACCATAGTCACCGCCATTATAAAACAACGCGACCATGCCATACCACTTGCCCCTTTCCAAGAGCACGTTTTTGTAAGCAATCCGGCTGACTTATCCAGCGGCGACAAACAAAACTGGTTTCAGCAATCAAGAGAAGCCGTTACATAGGTTTTATTTTTGTTGTCTCTTCGTAACAGCGACAACACATAGCAGAGAACGTGGGGACAACAAACATAAGGCAAAGGTAATTGAGTTTAGCTCGGTGAAATAACAAGAAGTGGGCGACGTTATACCACGAGCATCTCATTATAAAGAACAAAATTGCCAGACTTAGAATGAAAAATCACTGTGTAATATAGCGGTATGTAAATTATTAAAACATTGATATTCTTTTAATATATACAGTGCTTTATTATTCATGAAAAGTACAATATTTAGGTTTTTCGCTTCGTATCTGATCACCCCGAAAGCATTGAACTCAACAACATTCTTCTTATTCAAATTTGTTTTTTATCGTGTTTTCATGTTGTGTTTGTGACATTAATTTGGTAAAAATTAAGATGAAATCAATCCGTCTCATATTTGCCTGTGTGTACTTCTAATTGCGTCTGTTTGCATAATATAGACTACCTTAAATAACGCTGTCCCACAAAAATTTTGTAGACATTTTATATTTTACCATTGGAGCTATTAGTCCCTTCTTTTCTTTGTAGTTTCTTTCCAGGATCTCCAAGAGCAGAAACCGTATTTCATAAATTGCTTAGTGATCACTGAAATTACAGGGAGGTTTTAAATAAAACTGAGAAATGTCGATGTTCGTCTTCCGGGCTGTAAATTCGTGTGGATTAGCATGTAGATACCAAACATTTCGTAGAAACATACTGTAAATATTTTCAGCCCTGAGCATGGAATCTTCGCCACGGAACCGTGAGAATGTCAAATGTACAGAATAAACCAGAATGATTCTTCCGTGGTGTCTGATGAGACGGCCAGCAGCCTCGAATATCTCGTTTCTTCTCGACAGGATCATTTCGCAACCTAAGTTCTGTTCCGGCAACCTGCATGTAGTAGTCTCCACCCACTCGCGGGTTGACTGATGACTGCCATGGTTACATGTGTCGTGCGAACAAACAACCGTGGCAGATCCTAAGATACAGCTCTTAGTGATGTCGTCATGGATCAAAGGCTACGTAGGTCCAAATAAGCTGAAATGAATATGGTAAGGTCACTAACAGAAAGGGTATTTAAACGAACTATTCTTTAAATGTCGATTACATTAACAAAGAAGTGACGACAGAAAATGCAGAGGACAAAATTATCTTCACTCCTCAGAAATTCAGACATCACGTAGCATTATATTTTTGTTTATAAAGTCATTCCTGGTGTAAATATTAGTATGCATTGAAGCCTCTATTACAGTGTAATTTCGTCGATAAAATGCAAAACAGTTGCATGAAACATTACAGCGGTGTATTGACTCGGATTCCTAGTACAGCTAACTTAGTTTACAGTCTGATATTTGGGACATACCATCGTCGTACGGAGGCTACCAAATGTGTACCCCATTAAATGTGCATTTACGATTATTTCGAAGTTTTAAGGTTTCTCATTCATGTATTAGACTACTTGCACCAAGTATCTGTAAATTACTTTGTAAAAATGTGTTACTAATAATACTGAATTATGCAAATTACCTGTAATTAAAAGGCACTTGAAAATTTTGTGTCTAACAAACACAGGCATGAGCATTGCTACCTATTCTGCTAATTTGTTGATCAGAGATTACAATTCCATTAAAAGGTTCAAGATTATTATTATAAGTAAAGTTATTTATTGTGAAATATGTATTTCAACTTGCTCTAATTAGTTTTATAAGCAACAAATAAATACTTTATAATAAAATAGCACGACTTAAATCTTGGGAATGTGGGAGAACCTCCTTAAATGTGGATTCTTACCTACGTAATGATATTTGTGACACCCTTTTCCCCTCGAGAATTCGGTTAAGATTAAAAACAAACGACTTTTTAACATCCTGTGACCTGTTTACATCGACAATATGAGCAGGTCGGTCCTCAACTGTCTAATGCGGGTCTGGATTCTCTTCGGCAATTACGGCGGTGGGAACACTTCTTGAAATGGAATTCGTGATTGTGTAATGTGCTAAAACTGTCAGGAAGAACTATTGAGCCGACACAGGGGGTAGATTCCATGTGATTGCACTACTAACGGTAACGTGACACAACTGCCAAGTACTTTTAGGTATTTTAAAATACATTGCTTATAATAGTGGACAAAATAAAAGACAAATCTGTGAGGCACGAAGCCTGAATGCCCTGTTTCCAGTAGCTCTATCATTCATAGTCTCCTTAAAATTCATCTGCAGGTTACATTTATCCTCATTGTTTACAGGCTGTGGTAAATGTGACGTGGTTTTAAACCTTTGAAACCGAAGCTCGTCATAATCTTATTTAAGAATAATGTCCATACCTAAAAAACCTTAGCCTTTACAAAGATAATTGTGTTAATGCTGTTAACTTTTTAAAACCTAGTGGTAAGTTGTACCACCTCCTTTAACGTTCAACAACTCTAGTTTCACCGTGTATTTACAGTGTATTTATAATTATCACAATGAACAGCGATTAGTTCCCTCAGTAACACTAACTAACTGGTATTTGTAATGGTAAAGTGTTGTGTTTTCTTCGCGGTATGAACTGAAATATTGAATGTTATTCAGACGAGCTTTGTCTTCAAAGGATGAAGGAAATAATTGCTGTCTGATCTGAGAATCACACAAAACTGATAAACTACTTTATAACCGAAACGCTGATATGTTTTAAGGTAGATATTACATATACCCTGATTGCCACTTGGTTTTAAAGGGCTGACTTATTTTTCCAGGCGAATGTGTGTAGTCTGCTGCTGACTAAGAGTCAATATTAATTCGCACTTTTATTCTGGTGTAACACTTTTTTCACCTGTTAAGATTCCTTTCCGTTAATAAAAATGTTATGAAAGAGCATATTAATAAACAAAATATGTATATGAAATATGCAGCTATTATTATATTATGGTGCTTACCAACGCAAAAGATTGGAAGGGCAAGTACTAAAATATATTAATGAAAGTGTCGTGTTTAAACGTTCCAAAATCGAATTACAGTCACAAAAGAAAGTCGGACTGAAAAAATCGACTGTTGAATCGATCTGAAAATGTACTTGAGAAGACTTACAAGCCAGTTAATCACGATGTTCAGTGTGAAAAATTCAAACCAAACTGAACAAATTCGAACGTAGCGGCCGAGTGATTAGCACTCCTGTTTCGGGAGGTTGGCTGTTGTGACTGGAGGTTGCGTGGTATTCCTCAGTCCCTTCTGTTTCGTATACGGGAGATCGGATGTTATGATCGGTGGTGTCGTGATTTTTCTCAGTACTTGTAGCTAAAAAAACGAGTAGCAGGTCTATCTTAAATTAGGCTTCGACCGCCTCCATCCATATCCTTTTTAATCAATTATTCACCAGTCATGTATTCTATGCTGCCTATAGCGTCGTTAAATAAAGAACAAGACACACACCACAGAAGTTCACGAAATAAGTACAGAAGCCCCGCAAGACACAGCACGTAGTGCAAGGCAAGTCAAGGTGCTTGGCATTCCTCAGGGAGTTCATGATACTTGGCCACCGCCGATGACACACGGGCGGTCACCATCATAACAGCTTCCTGGTCCACATCTGCATTTCTGGCTCATTATAATGCGCCCCATGCCCGTGTCTACCACAAATCGCTGTAGGCGTCATTTTTGCATACCGTATCACATACTAATAAGCACTCGAAGCTACACAGAGACGAGGAATTATAAGTGCGTAGTTTGTGCAGAGCCACGTAACACTTTCAAAAGAAGAATATTCGAATGTGTTTCTCCAGAGATCATTTGCTTCTTCGATCTCACAACCTAAGTATTGTTTAGTTTTTAACAGCTGTAATTTAAAATTACTAATGACCATGAATTAATACTTAAAAAATACTGTTACAAATGACACAATGGAATGCAGAAGTGACTGGAATATTGTTTGTGATTCATCTTGTCATCTGAATAATTCAAATGGAGATAAAATCATGGAACTGTGCTATTCTCAGCATACAGAACTTAGAGCTATACAGCGCTTAATTTATGAACTCTACTGCGTATAATCTTTGAGGAACGAGATGACATCGAATTTCGTGGTCCAGTGATTAGAACTCCTAAATCGTATTCGGGAGGTCTCGGGTTCAAATCTCGGGTAGTAGACCGGCTATAATGACTGAGACGTATCGTGGTTTTGTGGATTGTGACGCCAGGTAACCTAGAAGGTAGTTACATATTCTACTCTCACGATTTTCCTCCGACACGTTGACAACCATGTATAAGATTACACTGCGTCACGACCGAGAATAATACGATCCACAACAAGTGTATAAATGAATTTCTTGTGCTGTTTTAGTAGAAATTCAACCCAGTTTACTGCACCACATATTTGGTTAGGTTAGGTTAGGTTAGACTGTAGTTTATATGTTTTACGTAGATTTGTTTTTTTTGGGGGGGACAGGGTGAGGCTGCCTCTTACCATAGGCCTATTTCATTCATTATTCATCTAAATAATTAAGAGTTAATGTCTCCCTGAGAGTAAAAATTGTAAAAAGTCTTCTGTGCATCCAGAATTTGATTTCAGTCTGAAACAGATGAGTTATAATTGGGCTCTATTTCTATGCTTCAGCATCTATAGTCATTTGCGCCTTTGCTCTATGATGGAGAAGTAACACTCATTAGGCCTATTCATGATATTTTGTGTTAGTTTTCAAACCGTTTAACCTTATTATACCTCTCAGGTAGAGGTAAAATTTAAAGTTGCCCCTGGAATTTAAATAATCGTTTTGAAATGCAGGCGTTCGGGAAGTGGAGGTATAACTCCACGCATTCTTAATGGAGATAATGGTTAGCTTGATGCCTCCGCCGTTTTAATCTTGAGAAAAGAACCAGGCACTGATTACATACGATGCTGGGTGGACCCCACAACCGGTCTCGACATTCTGGTGAAGTGAAAAGCCTGCTCTGTTTGGAGTCAAACCCAGGTCATCCTGCCTGTAACCTAGTCATTACACTGACTCTGATATCCAGGCTCCTTTATTATATCTCTCTCTGAAATTAATATGTAACTTTTCAAGAGGTCGTGTTAATTTATGTATTGCGTTACAACTTATATGTTTTATTACGTATTAGATTCGATTATTGTAATGATATTTGCATTTGTGTAAGTAGGACAAGTGGAGACTTCACCGGAATGCGTGATCTTGTTCTCCATAGATTCTGTAATGAACTGTCAGATACCAGAAGGGCGTGCCAGGGACGAGATTGCGTTGTGAAGAGGGTGTAGCACTGCCACCGGTTGCTTTACGAGTCTGCAGACTTTCACTGTTTGCAGCCAACTAGAACCCCTTTGGTGATGTCCTGTCTTTTAAATTGATGCGATGACGATAAGGTGTACGCAAATGTGTCCACGTTTCCAGTTTTACTTTTTCTGACTGCTGCTCTGAACTGAGGAGAGAAGCGATAAGCTCATAGGGTCAATGAACTCGGTCGGATCTACTTCAGGCCTTCAAAGAAGCCAGCCTTCTTTTCTACTTTTTATTCACGATTTTAAATTGAACAATAGTTTATACTTGTTCCAATTTCATAACGAAAAGGCCTACACTTCACAGGATGTTATTAAGGTAAATATGTGAACAGCTTATAAAACCGGACGCATTAAGTCCATTCGCAAATGGGTTTGTTGTATATCTGGGTGTATAGTGACAGACATCTCTCTGTCTCTCTCTGTAAATGAACTTGACACTTCTTATAAGTTTCCCCAGGTTTCAGGTACGGCTGTTGACGTAAATAAGTAGTTTACGAAAAGTTTTGTTCGTAAAAGCAAGCAATAAGATTGATAAAAAGGCGAGAAATTCCTTGAGTAATTAAGCGACTGTTAATTTCTCTGTAAGGAATCTGCACTATGGAGTTATTTTAGTTGCAGATCCTACTTACATGTATGAAACAGCATAGGAAGTGAACCTTTTCAGAAGCAGTTATAATATTGTCGTGTGAAAAATAAACAACACTGGAAATAAAAAAAATATGACATATCTCTGTATCTTTACGATATCAATCATTAATATCACGTAAGTGGAGAGAGACTTAACCAATTACAGACATTAAGGGAGATATAAAGTTGGCTCGGTGTCAAACTGAGCTCCAGCTGTTCCTTAAGACTGCAGATACTTCTCATTATAGCTTCTGTCATCCCAGGTTGTAATTTATGTTCGCTGTACCTAACTCAGCGATAATAAACACTGTCTCCATACATCGTTACCTTTCCACCCATTTGCTCGTTTGATTAAACACATAACGCCACAGCTACTTCGTAGTTAGCACGTGAGACGTCCTCTCAGTTTGCCGAACAGATGTGGTTACGATGTGTGACTTCTGTTAGTCATGTTTGTGAAGAGCTTAGTAGCGGAATAGGGTATTTAAATAAGATCAGGCATACAAAAATGCGTACACAATTGTTATCGTAAATCATGAAGGGAAGTGATATCTTGGGAGACCTAAACGTAGATGGGAGGTTTATATTAACACATGTCTTAAATGAAACGGTTGTGCGATTGTGAAGTGGGTTCATTATAGGATTAAATTACATGCTCTTATGAACTTGGTAACAATTTTTCGGGCTTTAAATTTTACAGAATATTTATAGATATGTGAGTGGCTATCAGTTTCTTTCTCAGGAGGAATATGCTTCTTCGAGCTAGTTTCCGGTAATAGCGAGAGCAATTAACATAAGTGGAGATTTCTAAGTGTTACGAAAGTTTCGATTTTCTCTAGCTACTTTGATGTAAGTGTATTTTTGCTCGTAGCTGTTTCTGTGGGCTAAAAAACACCCACCGCTGTTGTATGTTGTGCTTAGATCCATTTAGGCGGTAAACAGATGCACGTCCTCCCACTCTGACCGAGTCAGACTAACTTTCACTTATCCCATCGTACGAACTCATTCGTGTGTCTGGTCCAGTCTTTGAAATCGTTTCGCGAGTTTGGTCAACTTAATCATATTGCTGCAATCAGACATAGTGTCACGTCCTTTCATTTGTTGGTGGGAGATACAGCACACATCAGAGTTATTAATACCCTAACAAGTGCTGGGCTGTTTCGACAGTGTGACAGATCTCGCTCCATGAATCGTGATTCAATATGGCGTAATCTCTTAAACAGGTGTATGGGATAGTGGGTGGGGGAAGACAGTATAGTGTCATAATAGCTTGACACAGATAGGACTACACTGAATTGCTTTCGAGGATCAGGGAAATGTTTATAATTTCTCACTAGGCTACACGTATTTTGGCAATGGGAAAAAGTTTTGGAGTCAGGAACGTACATCTGAAAGAGTGGCTCCTGCAAGATTCTAAGAAACTTACTAACGAATTAAAGAACTAGCCAGCTAACTAGCTTTTAGTATATAATTTGAAAATTCAACGCTTCGGAAACAATAATTAGCTGTTTGATTTTATTTCATCCCATTTCACTAGATCTCCGGTAAATTTACTAATGTTTAACTTTAAACGTTTAATGGCGAGACGATAATATTTTGTATTCACTCTTATATTTTTTTTCGTAAAGACCCTTTGTGTTAAAAATATTTACGATACGGTGTCTATTTCCCTCATTTTTATTAAATATATTATAATACCATGCCACGTCTTCCAAGAAATCTTTCCAAAGATTTTGCTGTCAGTATTTTGCAAACTTCATTTGTTTCCAAACAAACGCCATGTGGTCTTGTAGGTGGGTACCAACGTATCTCCTCTGCCTTCAGCTACAAAGATTGAGGCAGTATGTTCCCGTGAAACGTTATTACCCACCTATAAGTCCACGCGACTTCGCAACCCAGAATGTCAACATGGACAATTTCGCAGTCGTGAGAATCCCAAATCACATACAGCACAAAGATTTTCTGTCTTAGATCGAACCCGAAAATGTATTTATGTGTTCACAAGATCCCACCAATTCCGAACGTCTATTCAACATTTCATAAAACATCAGTTTATCTTATGACTTGCCACCCCTCCGCCTGACCCCCAGGTTGGAGTACCACCCGGGCTGTATTCTTTCGGCTATTCAGATGCACCTGTCGTGATACGTTGTCCATCAAGGATACCCAGTTAAAGAACCGACGCTGGCGACGTGGACTGATGAGCGATGTGGCAACAGATCAAACTGCCTGCCACATTCTTATCTAACACATCGATGACATGCTGAAACCTTGCACTAACTGTAAATGTATGAACTATTGACTTGTCTAACTGCAGTAAACATAACTCATCTTACCCCGTGTTAATGGACCCATAAAAATGTTGAAGATTTATCAAAATACCCAGATGGCCTGAGAAATGTAAACACAAGTCGTTTCTTTTCATTTATGTTTGTAATTCAGTGATAATGTGACGTTTTCTGAAATGCCTAGAAATCGGTATTTATGAAACTGGACAAGTTGTGAATCCCCAAAGGTCATCGACATCCAGACAATTGTGACGTCACTATTGCCATTCGAAAAGTTATCATTCTGGCGAATCTTAAGTTCTTCGCACATATTTTAGTCTCTTTCTACCAAACACTGACCAACTTAGAATTCATACGAACGAACATTAACGATCTAACACTACATCTCATAATGAACTATGCCCTCATTTTTGTAAAATGCATTTCCTAACCTAAATATTTGTGAATCTGTAAAGAAAAAAACGAACATACAAGATGTTAGTGCCGTAACTCGCGGAGATAATTAAGACCTCTCACAGTTGAAGAAGCTTGCAGTGCCCGCTCTTCCGAAACTGGTCCGTTGAGAAAGCGCTGCGTCTTTTACGGATCATATTACGCTGTTATAGCCGTACACATGACCCACTCGTTCGGCAGATGAGTTTCTATACGTGTTGGTCACTCGTGACCTCAGCCACTTCTGTTCACGTCGGCTGCTTTCATGGTACCTTGGCGTCGACGCAATTTGTCCTCACTGAAAGCTACAGTCTCGGGACGGCGACCAAGTAGCACGCTGATCTTCCTGAGTAGCTTCTATGCTACCCCTGTTATTGACGCCCGAAACTCATCTCTGCTATTAATAAAGTCATTGCATCCGATCTTGAGCCAGTTAATCAATTTCACACCTCACAACACTCTTCATGTTCTCCAAGTCTGCGTTTCTGTCTCTAAGTGATGTTTTCTGTGAGATTTTAATTATAAAATGGTGTGTTGCGGAACGAAGTCCTGTGTTTTCTGGAACCTGGAAGATTGTAAGCAGCAAGCATACACTAAAGGAATAATATCTGAATGATTGTGATATTTATTCAAATAATTATATACTTAAGTGCCCTTATATGTCTGTCGAGAATTAATCCACTTCATTTTTAGTTCCATTACATTTATTAAAAAAAGACAGTTGGATAGTAAAAGAAATATCTGGGGTGTAATTCCTATATCATTATCCAAAGTAATCTTTCTTAAGATTTCATACTTTACATCTAAGAGTTTTATGCAGATGGACATTTCAAGACGGCCTTGAATCACATTGAAATTAGTGCAGTGCATCACGACACACAGTTATTTCTAATTAAAGAGGAATTTTTATGCAATTAATCATTCAAAGCCCAGTGGCAACTAATCAATGACTCTTCATGTTGAATTATGGGTCTTGTGTTATTCTCGCTGTAAATATTATTTCCTTAAACAGCGTTAAACAGTTAATATTTGTAACGGTGAGAGGTTGTGTTTTCTTTGCTGTATGATCTGAATTCTTAAATATTACTTACATTAACTTCGCTTTCAGTGGGTTAAGAGAATTGTCGCTTCCAGATGCTTTCAAAGAATTATAAAACATGCGCACATTAAAATTTTTACTGACTATCACCTCATGCTATATTAGCTTTCTATTTTGCATTTGCGGTCGGTAAGTTCTACTTCGGAGGAGAGCAAAAAGAAGTAATGCTTACTTCTAGAGTTGACAAAAAGTAGCTAAAAGGATTTGAATCGGGCACGGAGCAAGCGAGACCGCATGCCCCCATCTTGTCCTAGAATCCACTTACATGACACGACTTTGCCACACTACGGAGTGCCCTGACCTCAGAACGAGTTTTTCATTCGTCCAGAAAACAGTACAAGGCAATAACATGACAATTTCTTTAGCAGTGGCTTCCTCTCAGTAGTTATCACTCGTTTCGAATGCTCTTACGTTAATTCGTAAGGTTTTCCGCGTTCTATGGACAGCATTCCTCCTCAAAGAAACTATTTGTTTGTTGTTGTTTTTTCACACTGTCGGAGTGACATTAGCGGTAATTCTACCAGCAAGAAACAGTCTGCTAACAAATTTCCATTGTAGAATCCGCCTGGTTTTATATTGCGGAAATCCGTAAGGAACTGGATTCACGCGTAATAACACGAGATTTTGAGGTTATCAAGGCGGTGAAGATGTCGATCGTGGTCTTATGGGTTGTGGTGTAATATGATTTTGTAGGTGGTTACCGATGTTTTGGAAGGACCTTTTACCGCCGCCTTCAAGGTTCACTAAAATCTTAATTTTCGCCTGAAAGTTTGTGGTTATGGTAAATGGTTTTCGGGAAATAAAGGATATAAAAGGATGTATCTTCTAAATCTGAAGAATGGAGTGCAATATATTTACTTACGACAGGAAGGTCAAGTGACAGACGGACGGACAAATGAGTCGTTAGAGTACATACTCTGGTATAATTGTAATTAGTGAGTGGGTATAATCGTATATTATTAATTGCTGATATAATGTAATTTATGTACGCCAGTTATTTAATTATATATTTATAATGTAAACAGATATTTATTTATTAAATTTGGGATTTTAAAAGATTGAGAGGTCTAACATCAGAAAATGTGAGTTGTCTCAATCCAATCTGCCAGGATTATTGCATGGTCATTATCGTGGCATAAGATTAAATTTTAAAAATATTTTTATATTCAGAGAGGACTTCACACAATTTTGTTTCTGTTATTGTACGAGACAAATTTCTGTAATTATACGATAAATTAAATAATTAGAGATGTAATTTGAAATATATGTTATGCAATTTACTATATATCAATGTCAAATAGCCTTTTTAATATTGTCAGTCTCTGTACTTCCTAGTCATAATGTAAAATACCTGTACATTATTAGTTATAGTTGTCCAAAAAGTACGAATATAAGCCTAGTATACGTATCATTACAGTGATCTTACAGTTTAAACCCTGAGCTCTTATTTATGATGATTACTGAATGTCAGTGTAAGCCTACTTACAACCGACATTTTAGACTAAGGATGACCCCTCTGTCTCCTCCCCTCCCACCGTACCTTAGAAAACTAATACTTTTCTTTGTAATAAGCAGTTGTCAGTTCTAACGAAACTTGGATAATAAATGACTGTTCTTAATACCCAAAAATGGATATGGACCTCATGAATGTACAGAATTTGTTCTTTTATTTCAACTTACCATTTTACATACCTGTGCTGTCATGTAATACCTTGATAATTCAAAACTGTAAATACTAATGCAATTTTAACAATGACCAAACAGAACCCTGAGGTATGAAAAACTCTAGTTTGCACAATTATTTAATGAGAAATTATAGACAATGTTCGGTGCAATAGGTTCAGAGTCGTAAGTGGTTAGTTTTTTATTTATATGACTTTTAGTAATTGCATACATAATGTTGTTTCGGATGGTATTGGTATTGTGAACGATGAATTGGGAAGGAAGCGTTTCCAACATTTGCCTTAAACAAGAGAAAAATTACGAAATATCTTAAAAAATCGTCTGTATTAGGATCCATATTTGAATCCGGGACCTCTAGAATAGAAGACATATTTCCACACTCGGTCCCTTGTCCATTTACACGTACGTTTCACTATGACTTCATGGCCATGCAGTGAAATATTAGCATGTCGGTTTCTGCATTGTAATTTTTGCGTAATGTTACGAAATGAAAGGACCTTTTTAAAAACCCACTAAGTTACATGGCAAAATGTGTAATGGTGAAAAAAATTCGAGACTTGCCTTTTATATCATTTGTTTCCAGCTTTCTAGTTTCGGCCGAGCAGACATTCAACTTCGAATTAAAGTTTAGTAATTATTACGATATTCCGGACGGCGTCAGCTGACAACCAGACCACCCAAATATGTGCAACATTGCAACATTACACCTTATTTACAAATTAAATTTATAGATATTTATTAAGGTGAGATAAAAGTGTATAAAAAATTTGCACATAAATAGCCGAACAATAAATTAAATTAACTTCAAGATCTATTATCATACACTCATACTCATATTCCATTGAAATGAGGCCAGTTTTTTTACCGTTGATTAAACTATTTATCATTTTAAGTAGGCCTCTGCAACAAATCGGTGTGTGGACCTTCTGGTTGACACACTTTCTGGTTGACGTTCTGGTTGACACGCTTTCAATTCCAACCAAAACATATTCATATTCATTACATGATGTCACCAAATATTAATAACTCATCAGTGTCTTGCACCTAACAGTCTTCGAAGTTTAAAGATTTCTGAAGTTTTCCATCGTCTAAACTATAAAATAATAAAACTACATCGTTTGGATAGCTGGATTCTGCTTTCGGATAAGAAAACCTATCTGTCGTTCCGCGTGGTTGAGCTAGCCTTGTACCTGGACGAGGTCGTCATTAAATAAATTACGTATAAATAAACAAATCTTCTTGTTGAAAGATTCTTATTTAAATATGGGATAAATTTGTTCACAATTTTGAATTTGTTCCTGCGTTTATTAAGTAATTATTCCTTTACTTATTATATTTATAAGCCTACGTGTTAAATTAATTCATTTATTATTGCTTCGTTTAATGGACACCCATATATTCATTGCCATACAGTTACAGATTGCTCCTATACTCGAATCTGATTCGAGATGAAGTCTGAAGCTAACTGCAGGAGTTGAGCATCGTTCCATAAAACGTTATTAAATCAGCGTATAAATGTTTTCATCCCGGGAATAGGGAAGTGACACTTAACGTTCTACTTTATTAATGAGCGCCCTGTATATGAGGATTCAAAGTAAATTAAAAGGAATGAGTGACCTTCTCGAACTTTTTTGAATGGTTCGAGTAGATCTGCCTTTCATCTAAGGCCTAGATGCCTATTGCCGGAAGGCAGTGCCCGCCGGCTGGATGGAGCACAATAACCACAGCTGGTGATACAAAGCGTAATATATATGTTCAAGTAACGATATTTCTTGTCGGCAAGGAAATGCCACGCAAAGAAGTTGCTAGCAGCGAACAGTTTACGGTCGACTGAAACGAATTGTCACCCACTTAACGGTGCAAGCGGCAGTAATATGTTGGCTGGAGAACGACATTTCCGTTGCTTGCCAGTGGCGGATCCAAGACTGTATCATTATCTTGTAAAAAAAATGTAATAGAAAGCGACTGGGAATATCGTCTGTTATATTTCGATCTTGAGCGCTTTGGAAAGAAGTCAAACATCGCTGATCCAAATAGCAATAATCACTTCTAGAAGTGGGCAGCTCTACAGAGATACATGTTGCTTCTTTCAACATAACGACGTTGTTGTATATAAGTAAATATAAATTCTACCTCCATTTATAATGTTATAAGCCTACGAAGATAGAAGGTTGCTACATTGCTATTACTGCCTTTGTCTGCCAGTAAGACAGTCAGTAATGTTTATCAGTTACCATCAATAGTTGTCAGATGATTTGGATTTCCGTTTGAAGTCATTTTAGCCAGATTCAGTTTCTAATGTCATAGTTTTAAAGAGACGGAATTTTTAATGAAGTAAAGTTCCATAGCGTGTACATTTTCCTGTTCCATAAAACAGATATTTATGAATTCATTCCGAAGCACTTACTGCTACATGAAGATGTTCTACACAAATACCATAGCCGTAAACAATGGCCCTGAAGGGACAGAAGTTATTAAAATACACTATTATATATGGAAATGTCTTATTTATGCTGGAATCCATTAAGGGAACCATTAACGGAATAACAAATTACAATTCCCCACTGACTATGATTAAGTGTAGTATAACGTAATTCTTAACGTTTAATTTAAAATTTTCTGCTACGAATTCCATTGTGGACATGATAACAAACCTTCAATTTCTATAAAATTTGAATCATTTCTTGACCGTCTGAGTGACTGTCAGCTTCTCAAGTTACACTCTGCTATATACAGTTATTATGGAGCAATGCCGCCGTTGTTGAAGGAAAGTGACAATTGAATTCTTATGTGTTCCAGATTGTCCATTTTAAACGTTATACGTACATAATTAATACGTCCAAAAAATGACTGGAAAAATCGTGAAAATTAAAATTAAACAGACTCACTTCATCATGTTTATAATGCACGCATTTAAACAAATAAGTCACCATACTGCGTTTTTAGACAGTATACATCTTAAACGACACCTAAACAGATCTGTGGCGCAAAGCCGCCGCGGCCCATACGATTTTATGCATATTTATTCGATGGTTTTGTAACTTTGTATATTACTATGCATTTTAAAATTTGCGTCATTTTAATTAATTCCGTCTTGTAGGTGGTGGCGTCGAAGTCGGCGAATACGTTTACGTGAATGTTATTTCCATCTGTGAAATATCCTGACTCCTAGTTTTTTGAAGTGGTTCCTAAATATATAGGAAATTTAAGCAGGTCTGGCACGAACCCGGAATGTAGAAAAGAAATCAAAATTTGTTAGTAAACACCGATTTCATAAAGTATTTGTTGTACACGCTACTGGTTATTTGAGATTTATGTTTTGGACTGCTGTTGTCCGACCAGTTGATGAAGGAACTAAGCGACCTCGATGGTTCTAAGCCTGTCACGACGCAGCCGTCCGGACATAAATGGGTCGCACGGCTTACACAAGGTAATCAGTAAGGCAGCGAAAGAACGATTCAACAAACCTACCGGCGAGACTCAGAAACAGCCTGTTAAACGTATCAACTAACTAAAGATGACAGTATTCCTTGATATTGCGCCGTGTAGTCTAGTAGAAGTTGACAGATATTTTACAGGTGCTTACTGCCTCCATCACCAGGGTGATGAGTGCATAGAGGTTTCCTAAGTGATATTTCAAGTTCTCACGTCGGCGAGTATGAAGATGGTCATCTCACGTAATAACTGGCGTTTGTTGGGAAGTTATTTTTCAAAACTCGTTTAAATAATAATCTGAGATGGTCACTCAGCTACTTCTCACCAAAGAAACATGTTTGATGCTCAGACTGTATACCGTGACCCCAAGACAGTAAGGAAACTGCACTCATCGTGATATACGCCTATTTGCTGAAGGCCTTCAGTACTTCAGTAATCGTTTCTTATCTTTTCATGCAATTAAATTAGAGGTTACACCCAAATCGATTACTCATAGTATATGATATTAAAATTATCATGTCTTAATCTACATTGTTGTGACTTGGGCCTCTAAACATCTTATGTAAACCTGTCCTTACAATGTGATTTATGAAAATATGGCATCTTAGAAACGAAATTCAGATAAACATTACTAACGAGTTGAATAATATCGTTACACGTTAATACATACAGAGGAATGACATAAGCAAAGATTGTTTTACACTTCGTAGCTTCTCGCAGTTTCAAGTAACGGGTTAGAAAATATATTTCCTGCTCTTGGTTGTTTATTATCAGCGTGTTCACCGCCCTCCCCACAAGATCATGTATTTTTGTTGCTTGTCTTTTAATATATTTTTTGCATTGCTATAATTTCGTGTAATAATTCTTCGTTTCTTTCAGTCTGTTTATGATTATCCGTTATAGCTTATTATTCATGTTATGTCCATTTTCTTTATATTCTGTTTGTCATCGTCTGGAACTCTGATCCAAACCTTTAAATGTTAAGTACTTTTAACGTAATAAATTATTATTACTGTTACATGTTAAACTTCTCTGATAATAATAAAGGTGTGCAGCATAATCATATTCACGTTGACAAATTATATAATACAAATTATGAATTATACTTTAAAATCATTTACCCATTCAGATATTCCCATTTTTTTTTTAATTTAAGAACTCAGTGGAACTTCAATGAATATCATATTTTCTTAATTCAAAATAATAAGAAAGCACATCACAGTATTAATAAGGTGCAATAGTTGTATTCATTCCCTCCATTTCAAGATGTTGAATGCATTAGAACTTCGATGTTATGTCCATATGTTTATCGTTAGGAGTGGTTTGACTTCTTTGTTTGGGACCACGATTTAGAAACTTTCTCTCAACTGTATACCATCTGCATTTTCAGTTTCCTTATTATTGACGAGTTCCGTGTTTCATTTTGAATGGAATATGTATAAATTCACTTCATACATATCTATTATTAACTTTACCCTGAAGACGGAGACAAACACGTTCCTACGAAATGTTTAACCATTTACAATACCACAAGATGTTATAAATCGTAATACCACTATTAATATCGCCACAGCCTTGGTAAAGTCAAATCGTTTCTTTCTTGCTAAGGATTAATAATTCCAGAGCGTTTCATAAACTCGTACCATGTGTCATCCTCGGTAGACCATTTAGCTATTTTCACTTATTTCTGTGTTTAAATTACGTGTTTTGAATTCTTGTCGATTATCCACTTTTATCTTTCTTCTAGGTGGATTGTTTCAACAGCTGATTGCAGGAGCTACTGCCCTATTATGGTGAGTTATATTTAATTTCCATACTTCACTTTCATACTTCTGTGGCCAGCATCATTTCCATGCAGTTTCCTGTAAAATTATCCTTTAAAGTGTTCATATACCTACACGTAAATGTAGGTAACTGATAATTAAAATTTTGTTATTTGTTACAGCTAAACAAATTTAAAGCTCTCAGGAAAAATGTAACAGCTGAAATGTCAGGTCATAACACTGCTGTGTTGTGTCTGCCCTTTCAGACTTAATATCCAAGAGTTTTAATGGCTTGATTTAAATCGCCTTATCATGTACTGTCATATCTGATGAATCCTCCCACAAGCAATGCGTGTGAGCTGTCAAGCAAGCTTTCTCGGACATACAGAACAGTACAAGGACGGACTTGTATATGCTTTTTTATTTAAACACGCTAGTATTGTGTTTTATAAAAGACAAACATGTCAGAATGGTTAAAAGAATTAACTGATGCACGATATAAGAGCTTGTATTTTGTTCCCGTATTTGTTAAGTAAAATCTGCATAATAAAATATTATTTAAAGCTGTTCACTCTAGTGTATTTAAATATAAAACACCTGCATAAAGTTTTCGCTATTGTCGTTGTTGCCATCTGCTTTGTTTTACTTGTATCTTGTAGGCCTTCTTTATACACATAATAACTTTTTAAACGTATTTTAAAAATACAGGCTAAAACAGCGGTATTTTCCCCGCACATATACCTGCTTTATTTTCGAATTTACTGCAATTTATGCTTATTACACATTCCCGCTTCGTGACAATATTAGATAGGCGTTTACGTGTCTGGAGCAAACATTATTGGTTGATAAGGTAGTATATTTACGTCATATTGTGAATTAGGTTAATATTTTAATATTTTCCGTCAAATCACAATTTTTAATAAGATAATATATATTTTATTATCTTATTAAAAATTGTGATTTGACGGAAAATATTAAAATATTATTGGTTGAATAAACTTTAAGGTTCTCATGGCGGAGAGCGTGATTTTGACTGTCTTGTGGGTTGTCGAGTCGTGTAGTCTGGTATAAGTTAACCGACGTTTCAGAGATACTTGGTGTCTCCATTATCAGGGCAATTAGTACTCATCACTACTCATGAGTACTTATTGCAATCAGTTACAAGATAATGTTGAGACTAAAGTTTGCAAACATTTTCGATATAACTGGTTTTACACACGTTTTGTTAAATGAGTACAAATAAGAAATGTAAACTAAGAAGAATTAAATCCTATCTAAATATAATGAAACACGATTTGATATCCGAGCTAATAAATACAATTTTGCCTTCAGGCCTCGTAACCCTTTTGTTACAGCTTGCATTATAAATGTTGAACACTTATTTCTCGTCTGTTTTCCACGTTCATAGCACAGTCGCAGTGACATTCTTGGAACATCGCTTCCCCTTTATAAAATAACAGTGTTGTTTAAGTTAATGTCTTGGTATGTTAAATTGGTTAAGCTGCAAACAGGGACGTGAGATCGTATCAGGAAGGTCCTTTACATTCCTCGCGTTTCGTCACTGTCCTCTGGCTGGTGATAATCTGATTACATGTGTTCCTCTTGTGTCAGTGACTTTAGGTATTGGCTTAGAGTTCACAACGAGTTCATAAGGTAAACGAAACGTCCTATAACATGTTTATCTGTTCCCATTGTTACGGAGAGTTCCATGTCCGCTAAAGTATCAGAGCTTTCCCAGGAGTTAAGCGTGGTTTCTGTTTTGTAAATCGGTTAGTGTCGCACATTCTATTCGTCTTAATAACAAGCTGTATTGTGAAATACGTACCTTCTCATGCAATTTAACACCGGAAGTTCATTGTACGTCATCATTAATCTGAGGTATGTCCTCAACCTGTGCTTGTAATTTTGTTACTATTAATTTCGCGTTACGAAACTCGAATATCTGTTATAACAGCGGTTACTTATATTTTTATAAGACGTAGAGTGATTGGTATGTTATTCTCTTTTAACATTCATTGGTGTTTTGATGGAAAATTAATGTGTGAGTGTAGTATATAATTTTCTTCGGACTTCAGTCATAAGCATATTCCATTTGAACTCGTGATTAATAACTTTAATTCAACTTAAGTTAAGGAGGTTCTGACCAAACAGCAGTTGTTTAGTTCATATTTTAGATATCCGAAACTTAATTTTGTTTCGAACAAACTAAATTAAATTTTCTTATATTTTATAATTCAAAGAAACTCGTCTGTACTTATTTTACAATCATATCATTTGAAAGTTACTGCTGTTAAAATTCCCGCGTGAGTGCAACGCTTATTGTTTGTTTGTTGTAATGTGGGTTCGAATCCCGTCGGCAACAATGATATTTGCATTCATTTTTTCAATATCTTTCGAATGTTCTGAGATTTGCTGGCTTCCACTCATATTGACAGTTTTAAAAGCGAAGAAGCAGAGTTTGGATTACAGCATTTCATTTGTTCCTTCTGTGAATTTTGTCTGGAAATTCACCGTTACGTCAATGTCGTTTTTAAGAGATTTTAGATGTTACTTTTATTAACCTATGGTTTGAATTATGTGACAATCGACATCATTATTACGTTTATACATTTTCCAGTTTACACACATACGGAATCATTTCTGACAGTTGTACTTTCCCATTTATAACCCTGTCTTAATACAACAACACATAAAATCCCAACAGGAAACAATTTGACAACTATTTCTGTCAATTTACTTACTGTTTATTCAGAATTCATTTCTATACTTATACTAATAGAAGTATTCTATACAGCCGTTAACTTAGTCTATATGTTATGAATTAATGTCTTCACAATTTCCTAGGCAGAGCCCTAGTTGCTTTAAAACACACGTTAAAAATCCACTTAGCTCCTTTACCCTAAATTTGTATTGTCTTATACTACAAGTATCACATATGAGGTGAAGGGACTGAAATATATGAATCTTGACTTGAATTTCGAATTCATGTTAGTCTGGCGGTAAATTTATAAGACGAGATGCTGTAATAATGTTATGTGAACGTAGAGTCTACCCCATCTGCAAGCTTGGGGGCAAATCAGATGAATAATACATGGTCCGTGTAATTCTCGTTAGTAAACACAGAACATTACTGTACATAGAGAGGAATGTAATTGTTATAATTACTGATCTTACATTATGAAATGAATTCAGTAGCTCTAACTTGTTACTCGAGGAATACAGCATGTATTATCCTGAATTCTGACAAAGCGTGTTTCGAATGTTTAGGTTTACTGTATGTTAGAAAGATATTTTATAAACATTTTCTTCCCTAAGGATCTCGGTGGAGCTAATACATTCCACTTAACACGATGTTTTCATACCGGAAATCCTTGCTACTTACACGATGAAGATGCTGTGGGCATGGAGCTGATATTATGTTGTCATCGGGTGACTTCTGATTGCAGGAAGGCTTTGGACCGTTTGCCTTCCAATAACACTGATTATAAGGACAGTATTCTGAATTTAATGGTCAAGAAGTGAGGGGAATACGACCAAAGGATCTTTGCCATCCTCAGATCAAAGAGGAAATAGATATGGCATGTTTATGGTCCCATATTACAATGTAAAATTAAAATGACTCCATATTAAACATTTACTGGGTTAATAACAGCAGTTGTAAAGGATTTCCGATGTGTTGAGGTCTTTGAACCGGGCCAGAATGCTGTATGATGTGTGGATCTCGATGTTTGTCACACGCAGTCATCCACTTTCTCCAGCAGACCATTCGGCCAAGCGCAAGAACTGAAGCCAGCGGCAGGTTCACACGGTCTGAACAAACCAAGAAGTCGTGATGACCCAGATCTGATAGTATTACACATACAGCCCCCGCAAATACGACAAGACGGTTAAACTATCTGAGAGATAGACCAGAGACCAGAGTGAATAGTCTGTAATTACTGCTCAGGGCTGTTTATTGCTATAGACATGCATACACTCATACATTCATATCAACAGATGCCATACAAGTATGAATCTCCAGTTAAGACGCCAACAGGAGAGACATACGCCATGAGCTTTTGTATGGGGGCCGCTGTTTCGAAAGTGGGTGACGTAAATCGTGAACGTCTACGGAACTGAACACGCACGGGAAGTATGAGATACATACAATTTTTTTGTTTGAAACTTAGAAGACTAGATGTAGGTGGAAAGATTCTATTAATATTTATTCTATGAAAATTGTGAATGAGGGTGTTCAGTGGGTTCATCTAGCTCAGGATAGCATTTAACGTACCGTTTTATTCCTGTTACCCCTTGTTTAATGCAATTTAAATGCCCAGCATAATCTTAGAACATGGACTCTACTAAGTTAAGGCTTAAATACCAGTGGCGGGCTCTTGTGAATATGATAATGAATTTTCAGTTTTCATAGGAAGTGGAAAATGTATTAACCACTTGAGGGGCTATTAGGTTTTAAGGTAGGCTTGTGTGAAAAATATTTTTGTAAACGACCTGATCATTAAGTACAAAAATATAATAACAATGCTGTGTAAGCTAGCCTAATAATAACTCTTGACACATACCATAAGGCATTTATGATGTCAAATGCGCAGCCCGAATAATTTCTCCAGGTAATTTAACAAATTTTAAGTTTTAAATGCGTGCTTGTTAGCTAGAAGTAGCTGTTTGCTATTTCAAATTACATAAAGTGAAAATTTATGTTATAATGACGTTTGTCTGTGCTTGTGGGAAAACAGACGAATGGAAAATATATTTTGAGTGTATGCTTGGAGTTAGCAGTCGTAGGCGGTTATGATTTTCCGCATCCATGTGCTCACACTCAGAACAATCACCCTTTTTTTGTTTTGTGTTTGAAAGTTTATTTCCTTGTGGATTCCTCGCATTATAATACTCTAATATTATCCCATAAGGACAAAATACTGAAACAACAAATAATCACCAACAACGAGCACTTTTTTATTATATGGACAGACTTTGTCGGTACATAAACCATGGTCTCTTCCCCGGTCAGCATGCTTCATATGAGAAACTACTAAACGGATTTTTATAAAATGTTGTATTCGGAATCGACACTAAACTTTGTTATACAAATTTTACTTTTGATAAGCATGTCAAACCACTATATAACCCCTTCAGTACATGATATCAAAATTAAAATTATGGGTTTCAAAAAGATAAATTATCTTCCATAAATATATATTGTATTCTCATTAAGGTAAACAACTTTCATTTTGAATGCTGTTGATATGGGGAATATCTAAATTCGTAATGAAACACGTATTCTTATATCTTCGCAACAGTCGGTTTTAATACGAAACATCGAACATTAGAACCAATTAATGCTGTAAAGTTCCTAACACTGCGTTTAGTAAGCTTACTCCAGCGGAGTACACCTTTTCACTTGCTCAAGACAAGCGAGTGATTTTCCCTCCAGTAGCGTTTCGTTGCCTTGCATACAGGCTACGAGAGGCAGGGATTATTGCTTGTACACAGTAAGAGAAGGAATCGAGGTTATGCATGAACGTGTGATAGATCATGCCGAGTGAATGCCCAAATGTCATGGCGGTCAAGGCACGACCGGAGTTAACGGGTGTGAATTTTAAATATCACAGATCACTCTAGTGGCTACGATATATCGGCTTGTATTTCTGTTATGACAGAAACAAATGACGGGTCTTTACAGACCAGTGACACAAGTGACTATGGGATTCATAACTGTGATTTTATATATAGAGAGAGTGTAGCAGAAACCACCATTCATTCGGTATCATGTAGGTAATTAATCAGTAACTGCTTTGAAGCAAAACATGCATATCTCGGTATTTTATTTATTCAGGAGCAGATATTCACCTTATTCAGCCAAAGTTTTTACTGATTGATTCACTGATTATTTAACAGGGATGTATTAGCAAAAAATTACATTTGTTACGCCAGATTAGATGTGTGGATGTGAATGAATGTTCGGTCATGTTTATTCTTATTTTACTTAACAGCAAATTGTAGGGTGTTTTGTGAATAACGAAGTAGAATGATTTTTTAAGAAAACTGCCATGGTCTATTGTAAGATAGTTATTTTTATGGATCGTGTGAGGGAGACCTCGAATACCTTTTATGATAGTCGGTCTCTGGGCCGATCTTTGAACTGGATCTCCCGCATAAGATGCGAGAGTTCTAACTACTAGACTGTGACGTTCTTTCTACGTCTAAATTGGTGAGCATTCGATTTCCCTAACTTATGCGCGGGATGCCGAGGTGTGAGGTGATTTTAACTAAAGCGTCACTCTGTATTGTATTTACCAATATTGCCGACCTGGCTGATTTATTGTGCTAGAATGTGAATACAATTCGCTCAGTATTCAACCAAGACTGACAAAGTGAAATATTATACACTTCTGTAACATCACAGATTTGATCTGAGAAAATGTCAAGGCCTCAAAGTACACGGTAATTGCAGAAAGCAATTGTAACAACACACAAATTCTTACCACATTCGGCAAACAATTCATTGGTTCTCCAGTTTTCATTTACGGACGGACAGACAGACATGGCGAAGTTAATAGGTGAATTTATAAAACTTTTTTATACGTTCCTAAAATGATTACAGTTCGGCATTCTCCATCATTAGACATGTCTGTAAAACATGTTTGCATTCCCACGACATCTGTACCGGTTTGGGTTAAACACAGTGTGTACCCAAAGGAAGGGTGTAACCACAATCAAGAGACGTCAGGTTGGCATGCACGTGGATGAAAGTTGTTTTTACTCGATACATTAATATTTGTTTATAAATGAATTGTAAAAAGCTTGGCCCGTTGCGTTAGAAAATAGTTACAGATGTTTATATGATTGACAATTTTCGGGTTCCTTGCAGATTGATGCTGTCTCCAGCCAACGAATCATTGCAGGGGGTTATGGTGCATGGCATCGTGGTTGTATAATTGATGTAACTGACTTCAGTTCTCGATTATGTAGCCTAGTTCTTTCCGTGAAACAATTTTTTTCTGATTCATTGAAACCGCTCAGATAATTTGTGTTTATCCTCTATCACTTTCTCAATTTTCTTAAAGGGACTGATGAAAATTGTAAAAACCCTTCAGCAAGATTAACGTTCTTTGTCTCTCTGTTTCTGTTTCTATTTGTCCCTTTCTTTGTCTGTTTTCCCGATTTTGTAAAAGGATTGTCAGTCATTACACTAAGATATTCATTGTTCAGACTAACTATGATATATCATTAAGATTTCAATTCTTTGTAGGCTTATTATTATCTGTGGCATGCAGCCCTTGATGGGCCTTGGTCTCCTCCCAGATGAGAGATTACTCGATCTGTTTATACATTTTGTAGGACTCCTTGGACGAGTAACAAGCCCGTCGCAAGGTCTCCCTCTACACAGAAATACGCCGATAAACATCCATGCCTTGAGTGGGATTCGAACCCACGGTCCAAGTTCCCAAGTGTCCTCAGACCGCGCTGCGATGTGATCGGTGCTTTGTATGCTAATCTGAAAAAATTATGACAGAAAATACGGAGGTAGACAGCTGTCCCTGTAAGAACACACCTGAAAATCTCATACCAGTTATGGACCAATGATTGTTTATACGTTTAAAAAAATGACTGACAATTTTTGTAAATGAGTTGGGATGAGTCATTATACCGCTGTCGGGTCCCTCAAGTTATTCAGGGATGTGAAGAAGACGTTAAACTTTTGAACTTAAAATGCTTGTTGCTTCTTTATTTGGAGAGAATTGCGGAAGTTGTCGTAGCACACGAAGTAGGTATTGCCTGATAAAAATCATTAGCCAACCACAGTTCATACGTGTCTATAACATAAGTTTGAAATAAGTGGGACTATATAATACCGTAGTTCAGGGAATTCAAACACGACGACACTGCATACAAGAAATATTTGTTGTCACCGAAAGTAGAAGTCATAAATATAAGCCCGTTCTAACCACCTGTTTCTCCGATAGAGCAGAATGGTGTCACTTTTTATTTCAAGATAATGTCTCTTCGGAGTTTTCGCTGTCTGTAGATTTACAGTTGTATGTTTCTTTGGGTGGTCACATGTAAATACACAAACCGAATACGATAAAAGACATGATCCAAAGGCCTGCAACATGGAAGAACATTACGGAAGATATAATTCAGGGGAAAAAAAATTTTATAGCACGAGAGCGTATCCCTAATGAATTTCGAATAAATCTTAGGCCTAAAGCTAGTTGGGAATAAGAGGAAAAGGAGTAAAGTCGTAAATAATTCACGTATCTTCAGGTACGACCTCATCGTTTACTATTTTATGTGTTGTGTTGCTTATTTTGTTATTTGATTGCGGTTTATTTCGGTGTCCTGCAAACCGTGGCACACCCTAATTCATGAAAGACACGTGGCATTTAACCACTCTTTGTCTGGGTGAGGGGGTCACGAAAGACTTCTGAATGCTTTGAATATGGTAGCTTGTCTCCGAATCGATACTTAAAACCCGTACTTTCTGGAAACGAAGCAGGAATGCTGTCCACCCGGTCACAAAGTTTATTCTTATTAGACGTAGCACGGTGTTTGTTTTGTTCTAATTTTGGACACTTTTAAACACATCTTAGAGCATTACCTTTTGAGAATTACACGTTTTGTTCGCAAGCAGTGGCGCTTTGTTTCTTGAATCTCCTGATTCTGATACATAGCGTTAACCATTAAATATTTAGTAGCAAACAAGTGAACTGTAGTAGATGTACCGTCCTCATTCATTCATGGATGTGCAAATGGTCTTAAGTAATACGTCTTTCAGAGGTTCCAGTTTATCTGACTGTCTAAATGTTACATAAAACTTAATTCTATGCTTGAAGACGGGTGTCTTTTTCTTTGTCGTCACAGACGAGATTCTTACATGTGTTCTGATCCCGGGAAAACATTAAAAATACGTTGTTATCGTAATGCTTTGGACTATATCTTAACCTATAAATTGTGTTACATTTATATTACATAGTATATAATTCTAATTACGTGTGTCTGTATTTAAATATTATATCTACTTATATGTAGAAGGAATAATAAAGATAAATACGTGTGTAAGGAAGAAAATGTGTGAAATCAAGGAAAATATAAGCGAAAGGAGGGAATATGAAGAGGGAGGAAGTTTGAACGAACAAATGAAATGAAGAAGAAAGGAATACGAAATAAATTAAGTATATAGTAGTACGAAAGGGACATAATAATGTGAAACGGCTTGAGATAAATAGTTTCATGTTGAATTTGAGCGGGTTTCTTATTCACATTAAAGAAACTCATTCGAACAAGAGAGACGTTTGATATAACCGACTGAAGACAGTTACATATAAGCCCTTTCCATCCATTTAAATCAAACTGTGCAGTTACAAGAGCGTCATGCCGAAATCGGCTGGTCGCGAAAGGGTTCCAGTATTCTCATGCTGTACTGTTACTACACGCCATCAGCCTCTTGAAGTACATGGCGAAGAATTAAGCAAAATAAAGTCGGCAACATTTATTTGGGTAACAGCCCAGTCTCTAGTGGTGGGTAAACTCAGCGGTCAAGTTTGGCGCGACTTAAACATAATTAGCTGCCCACAATATTTCTCCTGAGGCCAATCCCTGATGATGGAGACAGTAAGTATCTTTGAAACGTTGATTACTGTGTACCAGACTACACGGCGCATAGCCATATTCACGCTCGTCTCCACGAGAACCTGAAATCTGATAAAATAAATTCTGTTTACACTCATCTGAATTTCTTCTGTGGCTGTGCTAGTAAAGCCCTGATTCCTTGCAGTGGCTATACGTCGGACGTGTAGGGCCGAGCTAAGAATGTGCATTAGACAAGATTAGCGCAGCTTGTTGTAAAGGAAGGGGTTAGAGAACACTTCATGACGTAGTACATTGCAGCAGCCAAGACTGGACCACTACATAAGATGGGGACACCATTAATTAGCTTACAGCATAGCTGTACAGTCACAGCAGAAACATTAAGTCGGTGAGCAGGTGATGCCATGGCATATACGTACTGAAATTCTTCAACCGCGCCGAGGACATTGACCTCTTATGTCAACAGTTATCTTCCATGAAGGAAAAATAAATCTTACAGGGAAGGGGGGGGGGGGTCTTCTTTTACTCTGACCTCGTTTTTAAATAGTCTAAAATAAATTATTACCTTCAAACTTGAGATGTTTATCAATTAGAAATTTGGTTTTATCATTAGAATTATAAAGCGGTGATCGTAACAAATGATTAGGTCTGATAATAGTTCGTTGTTCCGCGGTAATTAATTATTTCAGTTTATAATTAATTTTTAATGTATGCTATTATATTATTGTAGTTTATTTAATGGTTGTTGGAATACTGTACCTCATGTAACTTTATTATACTAATACTATTGCAATATGAGTAAAATTCGTAGGCCGCATGTTTACTATGGTCCAGTAAAATGTTTGAAGGTAGATTGTATTATAATTCATATTTTAAAACTCTCTGTACTCCATAACGAAGTACTCCGATCCTGTACAGTCTTGTAAACCGAATGTAGTTTTCAAAAATCTGTAAGGCATGAAAGTTGTTATATTTCGTCATGACAGCGCGTGCACAGCTCGTATAGAAAGAAATCAAAATGCAGTTTTGTACGGTAAAGAATATTTTTGGACACCCTGCTGCAAGTACTAACACTACAATTACAGCTGCAGCCATTACTGTTACTGCTATTTCTACATCAAGAAGTAATCTGAGGCCAGTTCGTCTTTGGAAAAAATCTTGCCATTTTCCCTACGTCTGTGTTGCACACAGTCGCAAAATCACGTTAAAATGTGTAAATACTAGTAACTGTCTCTGTGCACGAAGTGTCTGAAAGTAGGAAAGCGGTTGGATCATAGCTTAACCTTGTTTATAACAAACTTCCTCATCTGATGCAAGGACTGCAATAAACGGGGCGAAGCATTAAATATACCCATCGCGATTTAAAAATATAATGGTTTAAAAGCAACAAGTATCGCACGTGGAATATACGTGTCTGCTTTCTGGAATGTAATATTTCATTAAGTCACGTTCCCCCACTCCACAAGCCCATACAATGCGTGATTAATTATAATTCTAATATCCACTAATGATGTGATTAACTTCAGGTTATCAATGCATCATTAGATAGAAAATAAAACAAACTGATGATCAAAATTAATGGCACATACAGTCAAAGCTTTGCTAACCCGATCTACAGTCCCAAATGTTATCATGTGCCTATTCAAACTAACTATATGTTACAAAATAACCCGAATGTTTAACGTCACTAATACCAAAACCTGCCATTTACCACGATTTACAACGTACTCCTATTTACACGTCTTTTGACAACGTTTAATAGCTGACTCATTTTGGTGCAGATCATTCTGATTTGTTTATAACTCTACTGCGTTAATCTGCGTATGGCTATTTTCGAATAGATTAACGTATATATGATGTTAAATTCATACTTATATTACTAAATTAAAAATGTGACGTAATATTCTGATTTGAGTAACACTATTTTAGCCACTACTGTACAGATCTGTTATCTTCATTCGCTTTCTTTGTCGATTAAAAATTTTAAATCAGAATGTTGACAATATATGAATAATTGAAACGAAAC
Organism: Zootermopsis nevadensis; assembly: GCF_977971745.1. Lineage (NCBI taxonomy): Eukaryota > Metazoa > Arthropoda > Insecta > Blattodea > Termopsidae > Zootermopsis > Zootermopsis nevadensis. The sequence continues at coordinate 6,324,758 of NW_028259140.1, read as the reverse complement.
GCACTAAAACCTACACATTAAATTGACACTTTCCTGTGATTATTTAGAAGTGTTCGAGCTCTAAGCTCCTGCCCCGAGTAGTAATATTTTATTGTTTTTTGTGTCTATCATTCGTTCATGTTATTGAAATTTCACACTCTCTGGCGATTCTGAGCCTGAATATTCTTGTTTTAACTGCGGACTTAGAGAAAGCCAGCTGTAATACCAAACCCACTCAAGACAACCGTGTGTGGAAGACATGTGAACTGATGCAATTTTGAACTACTTGTATACAAGAACGTGCAGCAAAGCGCCTCATTTCTTTCGCCCCAGAACAAGTTGCTAGCGTACCTTCAGATTTTATTACACCGATCTTCAAGTGAAGGAGACGGTAAATAACAACACCATGTCGCCAAATGTCACGATGTCATGAATCATATGGTGAATGCACAGTCGCTCTGAGCTCTGCTGAATGGAGAGAATTCTCAGGGGAAGCCATGCTCTGAAACGTAACAAATGGAAATGTAATGAATTTTTAATCTATCTACTCCTACCCAATGTCCTTCTCGCTTGACTGGATGAGTTCTCCTTTCGTGTGATGCGGAAAAAGATTCATGCTAAGTTCTGACAGTGGCGACTCTGGAGAAATAAATAGAAAGAGACTATGGTGGCGCCTCTGGCGGAATCTGCGTTTGGCGGGAGTCTTGAGTCAGGCGGTGGGTTCTGTGATGCTGAGTTTGGTACGAATCTGTCTTCAGTCACCGGGAAGATATTTCCACGACTAACTTAGGCTTAATTTATATTTCATTTAATAAATTTAGTGCGTACAAATCAAGGTCATGACACAGACACGACAATATAGGTACCGGGGTTTTCCGAGTAGAGGCTTCTAAAATTTTCAAGGTAATTCGAAGGTCATTTTAAAACGCATTTTTCTGCCGATCTGTAGCGATCTTAATGTCAATACTCATGTTAGTTTGAGGACACGCACAGGCCACTGTCATGTCATAGTCACGACAATATCAGTCTTGGGGTTTTCCGAATAGAGGCTTTTAAAATTCTCAAGGTCATTCGAAGATCATTTTTTCCAAATGCATATTTCTGTCGATCCGTAGGAATCTGAGTGACTATATTCATGTCAGTTTAAGGTCACCGACGGGTCATCGTCACGTCATAGTCACAACAATATTAAGTCGCGGGGTTTTCAGGAGAGAGGCCTTTAAAATATTCAAAGTAATTTTCCCACACTTAATTCTGAAGAAACATTCCGCCAACGGACATGATTTTGAGCCAACTCTAACCATTTACCACCCTCGCAGCCTACATTCCTAAGATCCTCCCAACTCCTTCTTGGTCTGCCCAGGGACCTTTTGAGTTTCATTAAATAAAAAATATTTTACATCATCAAAGGCTTGAACTCAGGCTTTAAAGATGTCTTCTCTCCCATCTGCCATGTATGCAAAAGTTGGTCCTGTAACCGTGATTGTGCATGGCGAACCGCTCACCCGTCGACAATCTTTGTCATGGTTAACAACTGTTATCTTGAATTTCCAGGCACTAACTGGATTCGTTACTGTTTGAGCGCTTGAATTAGCAACATCAAAAACAAACTGATTCGTGTAACATAATTTACTAATTATGGCACTCTTAGCCCTAGCAAAAACTCCCTGAATATTGTCTGTGTCATAGACTGTCACAATATACGTTTGTGCAATACCTGTTAAATTTAAAAAATGTAAATGTCAAGTTGCCAATGTACCTTAGCTCCATTTAGAAAATCGCACTGATTATGTAGGCAGCAAGCACCTCTTAAATGTCGGTAAACTTCTACCAGATTATACGGAGGACCGATATCTTCAAATAACGCTGCCGTGAGAACCTGAAAACTCACTTGAAAATACATTGTTCATAAAATAACGAATTTCGAATCAAGCAGTTGTTTTATGTACCTAATTGAAATAAACAATTAGTACACAAAACTTTAAAGGAAATTAACAACTTGAAATATTTGTTCACTTTTCAGGATACTCAACGAGAAACAAACTGATTGCTCTTCAAATGAGAAGCATCCTTGAACTTATTATTGTATCATTATTAATTAATCTTTCTGTCATTTTGCGCTATATACTCTGAGCTGTTGACAGCGATGTTAAATAAACCACAAACAAATAACAAAATGAAGAGAACCTTGTTCCTTTCTCATCATAAAATAGTGGTCTTACGGCTTAAAACCATTGATCATCTGTGATTAGGCCTGCCCCAGTCGCTGTTGTCCTTTAGAAGTGGTGACTGCGTAAAACCGCGGTGTCCTTTGCATGTGTAGCTGTGTGCCTTAACCAGATTCAGTTGCGTGCAATTTACACATGTGAACGTGTTCTCTGCACGAGACTGTTCACAATACTTTTGCTATAAAAGAGGTGTGTGATACCGTTGAGGTCTCTAAATGAAGCAGAGATTTAAGCGGACACTAAAGGCATCAGCTAGTTTCTGTTTCATAGACGGTCGTCTAGCCAGCCGCCAGGAACATGAAATGTTGTCGGGACTGCGTCGCTCGGCTATCCACACAAACGAGAGCCAGCTCTGAACTGAAGGTCTCACATTTGAGTTTGCTTTTTAAGCACATTTAAACAATGATTCTCAGACTCTCGAGTCATGACTGGATAGTAACACAGTTAAGTTTCAGATGGGCCAATTAGTCATTTCTCCTCTTCAGCTTTTACGTATTAGGCCCTCCAGCTTGTTCCAATTTGTAATGACATTATGAATTCGTTTAGACGTTTGGTAAGACTTGGACATATACCGCCCAATCACAAGGATTTTAAACCCTACACATCCTTAAAGGAACTCATTACCTCCATCTTTAGAACTGAAGATGAGGGTAGTCCTGAAGATGGAAGCAATTTCTTTCTCCGAAACGTTTGTATCTACCCAAAAGTAAGCAGAGCGTCCAAGGCCAGAGAACCACCTTCGGAAATGTTTTAGTTAAATATGTAGGCTTATGTTTGTGTTCATAAATTATATGCGTGTTATCGTAATGTTAATTTGTATACAGGATGATTCAAAAGGTTAGGGCCAAACTGAAGGAGCGTATAGAGGGACTCAGAGAGAACAACTTTCGAATAGGAATCCACGTCCTCCGAAGTTATCCTGAGTCAGTCGAGGCCACTGAAGTTAGGAAAGTCTGATAACATACCGCTGAAATAATTTGCTTTGTAAGATTACTAATGTAATCCTTGTACATAATAAAAAACAAAATTAAGCTAGTAGGAGAATAGCAAAGTACGATTATTTCAGCGATAAGTTATCAGACTTCCCTACCTTCAATGGCCTCGAATGACTCAGGATAACTTCGGAGGACATGGATTCCTATTCGAAAGTTTTTCTCTCTGAGTCGCTCTATACGCTCCTTCAGTTTGGTCATAACTTTTGAATCATCCTGTATAACTTGTATTCACCCTTCTAGTAGGTCTATATGGTCACAGACGTGTTCGCTACTGAGGAAAATTACGAAAAACTTTTCAAGGGTACTATGGCTCATGCTGTTGTGGCGCGTACCCTTGCGTGTTGCGAGTACAACTGGCGATTGGTTTATAGTGCGATGTGTGACAGGCTGCGCTAGCTAGATGTGTCAAGACATGCAATGCAGGTCCGGTGAATGGCCATGATGTCAGCATCCCCGTCTTGGCACTCGCTCCTGCTTCATGCTGACATCCCACAACGCCATTTTTACTCGACAGCCCTTCTCGAAATGCAAAGTCTGGCTCGAATAACATTGGCACAAGACGATAAAGAAATCGCCAGCAAACGCTCTGCTTCTACCTGTTGCTACACGTGATTGTAAAACTCGGTATTTCGCCCTGAGATAACAGATCAGGGGCGAAGTAAAACAGTGTTAGCCCAGCTAAGACTTTGAAAAACGAAAAATAAAAATTATTTTCTTACGTTCCTGATTCAGTGTTCGGTCTACTGTAGCTATATACTGTTGACACAGCAGAACAGATCAGATAAAATGTATTGTTGGCTAGTTACAAGCATCCTTGCGTTGTTACTCAAAGAGTTGAGGCTTACGCTCGCGGTCAGGGTCTGGCTGGCTGGAGCCGGGTTAAAGATAATTTTAGACTTAAGATAAATTACATTTTCTCTTACTGTGAAAATTTTGATGTAGTAGCGAGCAGAATTAGAAAAATGTTCGATTCATTGATTTCAACCATGCGATTCCCAGACAATAGTTCTTTCCTGCCTTAGTTTATAAAACTGCTCATTCAGGTATTGCGCGTGTCCCCACGAAGTATGATTTCATTAAATTTAAAAGAACTGAAATAGTTTATGATTTTATGTGATATTTCACGGTATGTAGAAAAACCGTTTGGTAATGTCAGTCTTGTTTCTCGCGTTCGTGAATTTGATCTGACAGCCAAGAGTCATTCTTGTTTCATTTATCATCAGTAAAATGATTAGTTTCTAACTGAATTGACTGAGATTCGTCTCATTCAGTTGCTATAGATTGGAAGGTCCTAACCAGCGTGTGGTAACATTTCGTCATCAGATCATCAGCTATTCATGCAAAATATTGAACAAATTTCTTAAATAACCACAGTTTTAAATACATGCTACCGAACAGATTTGAACTGTTGCGACATGTCCCATTTTTATTCTATGATATTTGATTCGAATCTCGCCTTTAATATTGTCTTAAGAATAAGAGTTCATTTCCGCTATAGAAATGACACGGAATAAATACATAGCTATTCGAAAAGCTTTCCCTGTAAAATGAAAAAAACGCTCTGTTGGAGTAGTAAGAAGAATTTGTTCTCAAATACGTAATCCATCGGTGTTTTGAGAGGGGGAAATTTATCAGAGGGAGTGAGGGAACGAGTTATATGCTGAAAAGTGATGAATTGTTGCACACTGGTCTGTCTGTAGCACGCACATCAGAGATTTGATATAGTTCGGCGCCGGTTTCAGAAATACCATGTGCATACTGGGTGCGCGGGTAAGGAATAAAAGTCCGATTAAAGAATTACTGAACGAATAAACATATGATTTATGTAATTAAACTTGGGTATTATTTATAAGATTATTGTAGTCTTGTTTCAAAATACAATTTTGTGAATATTTCCTTATCTAGTAAGGTGAAAACTATTTTAAAAAAAAGTTATTTATAATTTACATTCCGCTAATTCAATGATATTTAAATTGCAACAGATAATGTCGGCAAAGCTTAAATATTTCAGTTATAAGATAATACTTTTGTTCCAATATTTTGTCTCCCTCTTTCTGTTGTGTAATTAAGTCTAATATTAACCGTGTTAGCTGTGATAGCTCGGCTAACATAACGTGGAATCTTCGTCTATGAATTAAATGTGATATATGATAAAGCAGTACCCTACAATTATATTGGTGTTACTACGATTAAAATTTATTATTTATAGATGTAGCTTATCTAATAAAAAGATTATGTGAACAAGCTGAATTTGCTGCGGTTCTAATAACACAGGAATTACTCATTTATCTTACTTTAATATTAAACTCTAAATGCTGATTGGTACGTATAAGTAGGTTAATTCCAGTTCTCAACTTGACTAGGAACCATAGAATCGTTTTTCAACTCTAATTTTGTATACTAAACCGAAACTTCTGGAACTTATTACTCGCTCGCTCACTCATGTAGTACTTGAAATTAAGCCATGAAAATGTATTTCTTTGGTGCAATATAAAACGCGAGCAGTTTATATTTGTAGGCACAGTAGTTAAGTACACTCTGTCACTGGCTGTCTCAACTAACTTCAAGGAATAAAGCCTACCAGATGCTGACAGTCGGCCAGCTGGTCAGAAAATTCCGCTCCTTTGTCGGAGCTCGGAACTTGTCTGCTGACAACACTGACTAAGTGTATTGATTTAAATCAAAATGTCTTGAAACGTTCTAATGTAGCTTCGTGTAAAACAATTCTGTAAATTCAATCAAGTAAGCAGTTCTGTGACAGTTTTGTTGGCATGGCCGAGGCCGCTGGTGCTACAAGACTCATTAACATCGCAAAATTCCTTTCTAAACCTACTTCATTGTCGATATTTCAAAGAACTGGGTAGATAATACGATTCTGTTTATTTCTTGTATCCGTATAATTAGTAACCTTGTAATAAAGTAATTCGAAGTTGGTTATTCTCTCTGTGTTATTATACCCATATTAAAAAGTTATTAAATTCTGAACATTTTTATTCAGGCAATTCGCGTAACCAGAATGAAAGTAAAATTGCGACAATTCGAAAATTACTTGATTATTTTCACAATACGTGGTTAGCGGTGTCGCTGGTAAAGAACTGTGTTGCAAGTGAACATCGTTAAGAGATTATCAGACAGCCGGAGGATTTATCACGCGGCAGCTCAACGTATTCATGTACTGTACTAGGGCGAAAGGCGGATAAATACACCGCGTCCTTACATCAGGTCACGATGCATACAAAAAAAAAACCTTATCCTTTTCATTTCATATTAATTATGACAAAAACGTTTGTAATCATATACTTGAAGGAGTGTAATTGCATACCAATTTTTTTATATAAAGAAACATATATGAGCGATTGACAGAAATGGAACGCGCATGATTAGTCCATGGGTGGGTGCCGGCTGTTTAGAAAACTTCATATTTCCTTGATGTTACGTGGTGTTTTACTTGACAAGAGGTAGTGGCGCGTTAAAAAATATCACGTAGTGTGTTCGTGACTGGGGTTATACTAGCTTCGCTGCTTGTCTCCCCGGTCGACGCTAGTTTCCTTCCTCGAGGCTACATCATCAGACGCCTACTGCTTCATCTTGCATGTCTCCTTTCTAGGAGATTGAATTCTCTCACACACACATACACTTACAGTAAAGGACGTTATACATTCACGACACATGCTATTAACTTGCTAGCTGATGGCTTCTGAACTTGCGTCAACATTTCTTATTACAAACTTTTAATTTTCTCACACTCAACGTATCTACAGTGAAAGACTTTAAGTGGTGGTAACCAAACGGTAAAGGTAAAGTGGTTATCAGTCCTGTCTCTTATTTAAGAAGTTCTGAGTTGTATACCTGAGGCTGGAAATTTAACCCAAGCATTTCCTGATTTGTTTTATTTCATGCAAATAAATGCTGAGAAAATTAAGTAATGAATTAAAACGTCTTCTAAAAGACGTTATATCCAGTATCTTAACATATATCTGGGTCTCGTGATATTAGTGCCGACATTATGGGGCGTTAAACTTTGAAGACGCAACAAGGTTTGTTTTATTTTGGGAGCACAGTGTAACTTTAGTATTGCGGCACGTTTCATAGTGATGTAATTGAGCAGAAACAAATGTACAGAAGAGAAGTCAACGAATATAAGTCACTGAAGTTACTGCAGAAGAAATTCGAAATTGTTACAGAAGTAGCTTAAGTTTCTTTTTATGAAATCAGCCGTATGATATTATGTAAAGTGTTTTGTTAAAATTTGTGCTTAATAACGTAACATTTAGTGACAGTTTCCGGACTCTAAATATTGTTATACTCCATAATGCTATATTTTGCTTCAAAAATTCAAATCTAATTAGGATTTGAGGTTTTCACGAGGGTAGTTCGAAGAGGATTGTAGTTTGGTAGAAGTTTACCAAAGCCACTCATTTCCTGCTAATGGAGGCAGCAAGGACCTCTGATACGTTGGTAAACTTCTGCCAGACTACACGGTGCAACAATCCTGAAAACAGCCATCTTTCAATTTAACTCTATATTTCACATTTTGGAAAGGTTCAAATAAGTTGCATTTCAGAATAGATTACTCATTAGCATCTCTGTCGCATTTGCTGTCAAACACGAAACTGTCCCGAAAATTCGTACTAGCCAAATTCAACTGCCTTATTTTATTAGCGTATTTCTACGCTGCGGGACGTCTGCATATTCGGATAACACCGACTTTGCGGCTGTGAAACGTTACCGGATGAAAGTCGAAATTATTAATTTATTGTACAACAGATGTAGTATAAATATTCACAGATTTAAATACATGTTTTAGGTTTAAGATGTTTAATTAGTTTTACATACGTATTTCGGGTGGACAGAGTCAAACAAAAATGTCAGTGGGTTAATGTGTTAAACACCATTAATTTGATCTCCTCACACGTGTGCGACATGAACGGAGCCGTTAAACTGTTTCACGACGTAAATGTAGCTTCACTCTGCTCCTTCTTCCTGGTTATTCACAGCTTGACGCGACTAGAACTGTTACAGCCATCTTCACACCCGCCACCTCGAGACCTTTAAATCCTACGTGGATTTAAATAATTAAAAACAACATTTTTTATAAGTTTCCACCGTGCTTGGTTGTCATGCGAGGCACGAGGCAGGTGCAGTACCTCAGCATCTGAGCGAATGCCTCGATATTGTTATCGAATGTTTGCAGTGGGACGGGGTCTCCAGCCCCCGCTCTGTGACCACATTGACATCACTAGAAGGGCCGGGGGTCGACTCTGGAATGCGAGTGGGGGAGGGGGTAGAGATTCCATCCGCTAATATTATAGATATACCTCATGAATCAGGCAGTGGCGATGGACACATATTATACGTTGCATTGTCAGCATACTTTATGAAATCAAACATTACATTATTGTGGATTTGTGGGGGAGGAGTGGAACGAGGGTGGGGGAATCATTGTTTTAGGAGGGTGAGTAGATGGCGTAATGGATCGTAAGCTATAGGGCTACATTCTCGCTTTGCCACTCCGCTATTCCGTTGAGGATGTTGTAACGTTTGAATTGTATAAAGCATTTGCTTCTCGTTGCATGTCCCAAATATTCTATGGCTCAATACGGGAATTATTCTGAATAATATAGGCTACATTCTGCGTAGATGCAGGCAATAGTATCGTGTTCAGCAGCGATCACTTATAACAGGAGCAGGCCATTTATAGGAGGTATTGGTAGTCTATATTAAGGAAGATATGAGGTTCTCAGGGCGGCAAGTGTGAAGATGGCTCTGTTTTGTGGATTTTTGCGCTGTGTAGTCTGGCTATGAATCCTGATAATGGAGACAGCAAGCTCCTCTCAAACATCGGTAAACATCTACCACACTACGAAACAATCCGGAAAACAGTCTTCTTTACATTAAGGAGTTTAAGGCGTACTGAAATATACGAAGATAATGCTTCAACGTAAGCATTCTGTTGTGGTTCGTATCAGATACTATCTTCAGTAGTGCATTAACTTACAACGATATTACTTTATTAAAATTATAAGTATATTGCTGAGGTTCGTGTAAGATCTTTTTAATCATAAGCTAATCAAATTTAATTTGGAAATAAAATACACATTTGTCTGTTGAACGCATTTTCTTCTATGAAAACAGAATTATTTGCATAATTATTTCTAATCCTTCTGAACCCAGGAATTTACTAAGCCGAAACACGGCGCTTTTAAATACATGTTAAGGAGGTCAACCCATAAATATAATAGGCCTCAACTGACTGGTATGAATGACTAGACAGCACTCTGCGTGGCCGAATGACCTGCCCGCAGACTCGACTAACCTTCCTTCTGTCCAAACCGGCCGCCTTGTGCTGTAAAAGTTACGGAGTTCAGAGACATCTATAGTGTGCCCCCAAGTTAAAATTTTGCTCTTAAAAACAGGATGATGGGTTAATGGGACAATAAAAACATCTACTTTTACGCCTCTAGGCTTACATAACGCATTAGACGTCGACAATGGAAGCATAATTTCGATTCAGCTCTGTGGCAGCTGTGTGCGTATCAGTAGAACTAGCTGACGTATATTATTGTGAAAAACATTCTGGTGTAGTAAATAATAAAGATTTAGTGGTGGAGTCAACGTGTCTCGCCCTGAATAGGGAGTGTCTCATGTAAAGGGTCTTATGTGGTCGCCAAACACGTCACGCTACGTAACTGTCTCCCGACGACATCATCACATCTATTGTCCAACTCGTACAGCTCTATACAAACATGTCCGGGCTATAAAGTGGTCGGCATCATGATATTGCCATCTGCATTCATAAAACACGAGACTTTTCTCAATGTCCTCCGCCCAGTTTTACATTCGCCATTCTTCAACAGCGGCACTTGTCCTTTGTCGTGCCTTAGTTGGACAATGACAATAATATCCTGGTCTCTTGCTCCAGTTTAAAGCAAATGCTCATTACAGCTGAACTGAACTTGGAAATGTCTTGACTTCTGGGAGTACTCTCGTTCTTGTTTTAACTTAACAATGTAACTGATGGACATGCCCCAGAATAAGTTTCTGCGAAGACAGTTCCGTCTCCTTTCTGTCCTCATAAAGGAAGCAAGAAACCAAACATAATTTTTTTAAGCGTCCTATGATTATAAAGTAGGAAATGAAGTCGTATTATAACACTGAAATCTTAACGTCTGTTTCTTGAATGAATCATAACTGATAATTACGATTATGTACAACAGCGTGGTCGAACTTCGGGCCAAGAACAGTTCGAATCTCGACCCATAAGGTCGACTAACCTGAGTTTTTTTTTCTGATTTTCCTCTTTATTTCACGAGATTTTAAACTTTCATTCACAAACCTCGGCACGACATATTTTTTATTGTTAGTATGTGATACTGCGGTCGCTAACGGTCAGATTGTATACCCCGCAGATGATGAATGAATGAATATGGAGTAGCAGTGGAATGATACTGGCGAAGGAAAACCCACGAAACTTCATAAAGCCTCGTGTCATTTCATCCCTCCAATATGTTAACATCCTCTTCAACAAGCTGGTTCAGGCACACTCAATCTGCATTCTTTCCGTCATGGGTGAAAACCAATTTTCACATTAGTACAATACAACATGTCAAATTATAGCTACGCCTTACTATTTAATAGACCCCACTGTAAAAATGTGGTCTTATCATTTGTTTTTACGTTTTTTTTAGAACGACCTTATGTTTAGACGCTTTGCTGTTCTTTGCGCGACAACCAACATTCTTTCATGCCGGTAACAACGTACATATCCCGGAACGTTTTATGCTGAGAATGTCATTTTGATAAATGAAAGTAAAGCTTACTAAAAATAAACATGTATGCTACTGAAATTCATGTGCAAGGTACTTTATAACAGATATAATTCAAGTTAAGAAAATATAAACATAAGAATGTCTTCACGTTCAGGATGTCTCATTGGCTCAACCAAAAAAGTGCAATGCCGACATAGTTTAGCATCAGTAGGCCTATCTTTATCTTTCGTTCTGTACTTCCTTTACCATAAATAAATTAAATTCATCTGATTAACTCAGAATGAAGTTTTCTACGTGGAATCATTTCATCTGCGTGAAGCTTATTTGCAAGTAAAATGCTGTCCACGACACAGCAGAGTAAAACAAGGAACAAGAATTGTTGTGTATGCTGCAGACAAGGCTGTCGGGTTCCAATTCAGAGACGTTCGTTTAATTGTCGAATAAGTTTTCTCTTCAACCCACACAGCCATCCTGTTACGAAGTGATTTTAATTCTACAGGTGGCTTCAGTGTGGATTACTCACAAAAAAAGAAGTATTCAGCCATAAAGCCTTTCCATCACCTCGATTAGTACAAGAACTTAAATAAGATTATGTTATTAGACTTGTTATATTGTATATTCGGCCTGTTCCGTATAAGTAAATACTGTGGCGAACATATTAAATTTGTATACCAGATATGAAGGTTAAGTATCATATATTTTTTACACCAATTTCCTGCATACAATTTAACTTGATATTTTATTTGACTAGGTAGTATCGACCTTACGTGACATCATCACCATGTATGAATCTTTTCATCTTATTACAAACCTCCACAGACATTCACTACAACTTCCTATTCCCCTCAACCTACTGCCTATATTAACCTATATTAATGACCTTAGCAGTCGATACACGCTGAAGCCTTTCAGATCGGATTCACAGATTGTATTATTACAAATAATTATGAATGCCAGCGGCTACGGACATGTAGAAACAACAGTTCAATTTCAAAGAGCTAGTACCAACGCCACGGAGCAGAGTCCTTCTTGAGCGGCTGACAGTACTGCCATCTAGTAAATAAATTCCCCACCGTTTATGGAACCAGAAGGTTCATTGCGGTGATTCCTGAAAGCATTCCTGCCTGACTGAGCTTGTCTGCTTATCCAGTAGAACATATATTGCAATATTTTACTTTATATTACTGCAACGAATCAAGGTACTGTCGTAAAATTCGTGTTTAAATGAATAATTTTAAAACTGCTGTGTTGAGATATGTTACAATGCTACTAACAGACTCAGCATGGTTTATTTACCCAAGTACAGATAAAAAGTGGTTCAATATCTTAAAATAAGCTGTATCTCCCCCCGACCCAACCCTCAGAAATCTGCAATTCATCACCCTATCATTACTAACGTCACCATAACCTCACATTGTAAAAGTACGATTATGCTAAACAAACAAATAAACAAGAGGCAGAAACTCGTGCTGATTTGGAGGATTGGCCTCACCAGAAATCGTAGTACGACTGTTATAGGACGTGAAGTTAATTCCTGCTCGTCTCGGTCGTACAGCGTTCTGTAATTGGGCTGACTTAGCTCAATCTCGCCACCAGTCTCTTGCCTGAGTACCTATATATCTACCTGCTATATAACCAAATCGTGTTGTTTGCTAAATGTCTGATTCCGGTTGAGTGCATCCATCCTCTCTATCAGAACCGTCCAACCAGCCAACAACCCGTAGACTTACGTAGGTCTACCGTTAAACCCCTTCCGGCACGCTCAATTCAAACACTGGGGATACAGTAGTATCAAAAAAAAACAAGCCCCGTGCCCAGAGTGTGTGCCACAGACCAATGGTAAAAGTAAACATCACGCTAATGGCCAATTTGTACTTAACCCCGCGTTCATACCTTCCCTTAGCCAGAGGCAAGCAAACTTCCAATTAATCATGGCTAGTTGGCTTTACTGCCCTCTATATTTGTGTATTACTGGAGCCACAGATAGACTAGACGCGCGGTGGGAGAAGCTGAGATGCTGCAGCAGAACTTTCATTTCTGTCTCACAGAAGAACAGAAAAGGGTAGGCCTACTAATATCTAGAATACTTTAATATCGTAATAACATGTGTTTGTGTACGCCGCTGGCGGTGTTTGAACGCAAAGAAACACACGCAGCGCAGTGGAATGATAAAGAAATAGCGGTCTCTTACCGACTCTGTCGTGTCGGTACAGAGGGAGATCAAGGCGTTCACGCGTTCAAATATCTCTCTGTTTAAACACACATTGAACCACTAATTTTCGTCGGAAGCCCTGATGGCAATAGACCACTTGTGGATAACTAGGCATAGAAGAGAGCATAATATTAAAATGTATCTTAAAGAAAAAAGGTGTGGGGATGCAAATGAGTCATCTCTCTGATGATGGAGGCAGCAAAGACCTCTGAAACATCGGTAAACTTGTTCCAGACTGCACGGCGCAATAACCCAGGAGGAAGCCATCTTCAGATTCACCACCTTGAAAACCTCAAATCCTAAACAGGACTTTACTACACATCCAAAATAAAAACGTCGGGGTTTTTTTCAGGATTTTATAAGTTCATGTGTTGCAACTTATTTATTCGTAATGGGCATCCATTCTACTCGTGTTAGTGTTACGTATATTGTTTATTCGTAAATGTGGACGGTTTCACGAGCCCGAGCAGAGCGTTCAACAGGAGCCATGATTTCTATGTGTTTGCTGCAGTGTCGATAAAACAGATGTCTGTACACACCCACACCCATGTCTGTGCACAGTAATCACTAGCGCGAGTAGGCTAGACGAACCTTAACAGAGGTCTGGTTAAAATAGACGAGCTTTACAGTTTAATTAAATCTTGTATTAAATATCTGTACTAATAAGTATCAACGAACAACATATAATTTCCAGTATCATAACAAAAGCAAGTTGCGAGGAGAATTTTTATAGATAAAAGTAAGTTGAGGAATGTCCTTTGTAGTCCTATGATGGACTGCGATGTGCTCAGTTGAGGAAGCACCGAAGAAGCCAGAAAACGTCTCGAGTCTTACGTCTGTCAGATTCCAACTCTCAGCTTTGCAGTCTGTAACTTGCCCGAGGCGTTTGGAACGGAAAGAAAGTTTCGTAACGGTTTAATTAATTGGAAGAAAGGGAATTTTTGTTCCTTTGTCGGAACGGAATCCTGTGTCGTCGTCTTCTTGCGGGAAATTAAACACGATTCAGTGCGTGTGCATCACAACTCAGAGGTCTGAATCGATCAGCGCGCGCATCGAGGTCACTTCTTTAGCTCTGACACTCCACTCTTCAACATGTCTGCGAAATTATTCTCTTTGTGTACACTGTCTTGCAGGAGAGACAGAGATACAGTCTAACACAATTTTTATATGCTGTCACAGTATAAGTTACCAACCATACAAATCTACTTATTTACATGTAACTAAAGTACTTGTAACCAGAAGATGGCTATCTTCTGGGTTTTAGTGCCTTGAAGTCTCAGAGGTCCATGACATGTATCCGTACTCCTGTAAATGGATGCCGAAGTAGTTCTTCCTTTGGGTTTAAGTATGTCGGATCGTGAAACTCATCATCACGCCTAAGATATTTGGGTTGCAAAATTGGTAGGAAATGCGTGAGTTGTCTTTTTATGTAAGATTTGAGGTTTTCACAGCGATGAGTATGAAAATTTCTGTCTTCTGGGTTGTTGCGCTGTGTAGTCTGGTCGATGTTTACCAACGTATCAGAGGTCATATTGCCTCCGTCATCAGGGCGGTGAGTATAAAGATTTCTGTCTTCTGGGTTGTTGCGCTGTGTAGTCTGGTAGATGTTTACCAACGTTTCAGAGGTCATACTGCCTCCGTCATCAGGGCGGTGAGTATGAAGATTTCTGTCTTCTGGGTTGTTGCGCTGTGTAGTCTGGTCGATGTTTACCAACGTTTCAGAGGTCATACTGCCTCCGTCATCAGGGCGGTGAGTATGAAGATTTCTGTCTTCTGGGTTGTTGCGCTGTGTAGTCTGGTAGATGTTTACCAACGTTTCAGAGGTCATACTGCCTCCGTCATCAGGGCAAGTGTGCATGCTTTGCGGTAAGTTGGGTCACATACACCGAAGGGAACAAGTTGAAAGATTTACTAATTCAAAAAATTGTCTTCTGGGTTGGTGTAGTCTTCTGGTTATAAACCAATATTTCGTTCTACGTCTGTCCTAAATACTGAGGAGACTTACGCAGGATTCTGGGCCACATGACTCCACTCCATATATTATAATTTATTTTCCTTAAGATCCATCTACACTTATGCCTCCCAAGTCGCCTCTTCTCTTTAGATTTTTGACAGAAACATTTTTTCTATCCCATCTATGCTGTTTGTCCCACACTTGTGATCATTTTTTCTTTGAGCACTAATAATATTTTATGAAATTAGAAGTAATCCGCTCAATCCGACGCTCTCCTTTTTAAATGAGGGGTGTAGTGTGAAGAACTGAGTCAACTGGTTCACTACATCAGTGCTGATAAGCTAATCAGGCGACTACTTGGCTCGGATCAGCGACTGTACACAAAGTTACAGCTTGTTGTTCTTCACTTGACTTGGTCCTACTTCAGCCCGCAAGAGAAGGCTTTGATCTTCATGGTTTGTTTTAATTAAAAGTTTCCGTTTATCACAGAGGGGCGGGTGGAATGAAATGGGGAGGTCGCGGGGTTGGCACAAAAAGGTCAGAGGGTCGGCTATAGGAAGATACAGGGTTTTAGGGGTATCTTCACTCTTTGTCATCTGTTCGCATGAATGCTGATTTGGAATGTGTGCGCTGCTGCTTGTTTGCTTAAACATGGAGTAAGGGCGAACCGAGACATAATCTGTATCTCTCTTTCACTCTGTTTCATGGCACATGGAGCTACTGGAATGGAAATGAGCTTTGTCCAAAATGTTGTAATCGTATCTTATTTACAGCACTAAATAAGTACTCAGTACTACTGCATTAATTGTTATTGAGATGAATACATAACCGAGAACCTGTCTCGCCTGAGTTACTGACAAAGCGTTGTTAAATAAACCACAAATAAACAAATAAATAAATAAATAAGTTGAGAGCCTTTACGCAGTGGCAACTCTCTATACCAGTGTTTCTTAGCCCACATTGTACTGTTGAAAAGTAAACTGTCTAAATTCTCTACCGCGGACCGCCGAAATTATAAAATTATAAATGTAGGTCAGTATTATTGTTTAAATAAACAGAATAAAATATATTTTTCGTATGTTCGTTCTTAACCCGTTTCTTTTATCGCAGCAATAAAACAAAAATTCGCATCAAAAATTATAAACTATTTAAAGACATATAAAAATGTTGTATTAACTAATGTATAATTATAAAAGCTATGGAATTAAATGTAATCGATGTAATTTTTGTTCTTTCTCAGTCATTATTTTTTTCTGTCCTTGGACTTACCGCTTCCAAACATTTCTAAGAAAGAAAAGACCTATGGTAGTAAGACTATTTTTAGACCAGTAAAAATTTGCCGCGGACCGGTGTCGGTACGTGGTCCATCCGCTGATAACACTGCTATATCGGGCTATATCCAGTTCAAATCTCAACCGGGGTCCCGCCTATTTTGATAGGCTGTTTATAGTTACCATTTAGAAACGTGGCTGGTCACATCTGCATGTCTACATGTCTACATGTCTCCAATTAACTTCTTAAATATTTAATACAGTAACTGATCCATGTAATGTAATGTACCTCAAAATAACTCAAGACAAGTCTCCAGACTTACACGTAATAATTCTTGTTTCCATTAAATTCAGGGTCTAAGAGATCACTTTGTGCCTTATGATTGTATTTTTACAGCCACCCTGTATTTTATACTACCATTACAGATTATTTTAGAAGGAAGTACAGGTAGACGATTCTGTACCATTTTTACTAAAAAAAACCATAATGTACACGGCGGGACTGAGAAAAATCACGAGCACCTTAGATAAGAGAACTGATTTCTAGACTGAGATTCGAACCCGTTATCTCCCGAATACGTAGTTGTAATTATAAAGTCAGAAAACTGCATTCCGACCAGTAGTTTGTCATAAACGCAGCAATTATGCGAATGAAATTATACGCACAGGCAGATCTTAACTTTACTTTCGCCTTACAATTCTTACTTCGCCGCATACAGTAGCATAACGAATCGATATTCAGGCTAATACAAATAGCTGAGGCTGTCATAAGCAGAGTTAATATAACGTATAGTCACAAGAAGCCTGGGAGCACGAAGATGTTGATACATTAATAAAATAAAGATCCCCCGTTCCTTTGCTCTCTGTACGGCATCGCGTCTTCGAGGTGCAACAAAGGGGGATCCCAGCAGGAGACGTGCTAACAACGCGTCTCTCTCTCTGGCTTGCTACGTCGTTCCAGGGCGGGGAAGGAAAAATAAGAGGGGATGGGAGGGAAGATATGAAATGAGAAAAGACATAGTCTTTTATAGCGTCGTTGTCTGATATACGACCTGCAAAATTTTGAAGAAAGAGTAAGCTTAACACACGCGTAAGGTAACTTATGAAATAGGAAGATTTGGTACAGACAAGTTTTGTGTTAACGTAACTTTCTTTAAAAGAGACAATCATTGGTAGGTTAATCAAAAGTTCACTATTAAAAATATAATAGTAGTTGTTGGTCCAGACGTGACTCAGTAGTGGTTTTCCCGACGCATAGAACGTTTACTCTCGATTAATTATTATTATTTTGTTTTTGATACAGTTTGCCTGTCCATCTGTATATCATTAATAAGATTAATTTTGTATTTCCAGTTATAAAACGTTATCTTCATTATATAGTTTTGTAACGAATAATATAATTGCTTATCGAATTTTCCACGTAACATAATTTTTAAATTTTCAGCTGCGTATTACGTGACAGAAACTTCTCCGGATAACCTACAATGTGTTCTTCTGACTACAAATTACATAAATTTGGGCCAAATAATTTCAGTATGATAAGAACTGCGTCCCCCATCCACTGTTTGAAATTTAATATTCTTTTCATTAACAACATTGCATTAGTCTCAGAAATTTGAGGCATTGAAAATAATAAATAGAAGAGAACAGTATCCTGTTCTTTTATCACTAATTGTCTACGTTAATTTAAGATGTTTCATTGTAAGGAAGACTACTCCGGAATGTTCAATATTTGTTTTAACACGAGTGTACCAGGGGACCATGTTTTGTCCTATATGGGATGCTGCGTTAAACACATTAATAAGCCTAATTTCAAGACATCGTCCCCTTTTTACGCTGCTGGACTTACAGGAGGAGAGGAAAAAGCCTGATAATGTTTTGGGGAGGGTGGTAATCGCAGTTATAATCACATTAATGCCCTAATATGCAGCGCTGGTGTTGCCCCAAACACCCCTCTAAGAACATAGATGGGTCCTAATAATAAAACAAGATGGCTTACAACCGTCTAAGGTTTTAAGAACACACCCTACGTAATGCAGCCGTAACACAGTGGTATAGGGCGTGAAGAAAATTAGCTTGGAGAATTCACAATAATATCTCTGCCTGCTGATTGATTGCATAGGGGTTCTGATGTTACTAGTGTCACTATTTGAAGATAAAGTATCATTTAGTGCGAAATGTTATTAAACTTCAGTGCAGTTGATAATCTTACGTTACGTCAGTCTACATAATAAAATATCGTACATGTATTAATTTTAATTTATGATGTTATGTGTGTGCTTCTTTTTACTTGTTTTAATTTTATTTTTAGGCGTATGCCTGTAAGTGTGAAGGGCAGGAAGTAGATTAATAAAACTCACGCTTGTTTATAAAATGAATTCCAATAATTTTAATACTTACTGTTTTCTGTCTGAAATTGGCTGAATTCTCAAATCCTGCACTGCTTAGCAGAGCTATGTTGTCCAGTGTTTATTCAGTATTAAATTAACTAATGTAATCAGATCATTATCCCTAAATATGTTTCGTTCGTGCCAGGTCTTCTACCTTGCGTCTCTTTTCCTCCAGCCTACTTGTTTCCCTCTTCTGTTCTTTTGTCAGACGCAGTGCGGACTGCAGTATGGCACCCTGAATCTTCTTAAACATGATTTAGAGCGTAAGAGAGGGGATGTAAGATAACTTTGACCCTAACCTCAATCTGAAATGCGTGGTTTAAAGATGCTGAAGAAAAATTCTTTGCCAGTTTCGTACCCTATGTTGTAAATTATATATGATGAAACCTGAAAATGTACGCATATGCCAAACTATTTTCTGCAACTCATGAAATACCTTGATATTGAATTCATCATATCAATAAAAGGAAAGGCACTATTTTGTTTTTATCATCGCTGTATGAATGTGCGATAAGGTATTCTGAATGCAATTCTTTGCATAGAACATGATTACGTGTATCTCACGAACAGTTTCATGATTAGGATTTGAAGTTATCGCGCCAGTTAGTATGAATTTGGCTGCCTTATGGTTTTTAGCTCCTTGTAATGGGGTAGATTTATGAATCATAAGTTACACAGGTGGTCCTCACGTTGCAATTAGGTGCTATAATTAGAGATGTCTTATCAGATCAGTGTGGTGGCAATTTAGCGTAAAGAAACTGGATACGCAGTTAATATAACTGCATCACATTGCTGTTGGATTTCCGGGTTGTGAGGCCTTGAGGACTTATAGTTACATAACAACGTTTCGGAGGAACATACTGCCTATATCTTCGAAGCTCAATATGGAACTAGTATGTTCCTACGAAACGTTGGGACCGACCTACGAGGGTCGCTCATTAAGTAATGCCCCACATTTTTTTCCTCAGAACATATTTATTCAAGTTGGCTCAAATTTAGTGACAATATAAATCAATGTTTCCTTTACACATACTATTTTTCCACATAGTCCCCATCAACTTGTACGGTTTTACGCCAGCGTGGAACAAGTGCATGCATGCTTTGCCGGTACCAGCTCTTGTCCTGTGCACGTAGCCATGTCCTCACTGCTTGAATCACGCTCTCGTCATCTTCAAACCTTGTTCCGTGGATAGCGTCTTTAAGTGGCCCAAAGAGATGGAAGTCGGAGGGTGGATGGAGCAGCACCGTCCAACCCAATTTGGTGATTTCTTCCCGGGTTCTCGGACTTGTGTAAGGGCGTGCATTGTCATGCAGGAGCAAAATTTCTGCTGGATGCTTGTGAGGCCGAACTCGTCGGAAACGCTTCTTGAGGGTTTCCAGGGTCATAATGTACGCGTCTGAATTGATGGTCGCACCTCTTGGCATCACATCCACAAGAATGACCCCATCACTCGTACAATAGTCTGCACAGCGTTACAATCCAGAAGACCGATAGCGACATCTTTACTACTGTGAGAACCACAAATCTCACAATTCTATCACGGTTTCTTCTAAGATGTAAGTTCGAAGGCTGTAGCGATCATTTGTCTATGAAGGTACGACAATACATCACGATGCGGAAGACAACTTAGTAAAGTATTTTTACCTCCCTGTCGGGAAAGTGGCAGAATATTCAAGTGTTCTGAATCCGTTTCTCTGGCTTTCCTAACGCGTTAGTTGTTCACTGCAGTCGGAAATGTCGGCATATGTTCTGGAAATTTAAATAAGCTACGAGCAACGGACCATTGTTCATTACCACCCCCAAAAAATACCTTCTTGTAATCAAACTGTCGTATTTCAGTCTACTTCCGGGATCCAATTAAAATGTTATCGAGGTGAAATAAATGACGTTCTGCTGTTGTGTTCAGAAATTTCCTTTACTTTCCTACACGTTCCACGTGTCTTGCGTTATCTGAGTTACAGTAGCATACGGCCATTCACCGACTTCTTAAAATGGGCTTTCCCCCTGAATAAATCTTGACCCTCTAAGAAGAATGACATCCTCGTCATGGTCTCTGCACTGAATGCAACGTACAACAGAAACACATCCTTATCCGAAACGAATATCTAATGAGAGAAATACGTATAGAAGCATTGTGTAGCCTACAAAGATAACAAAGAATGAGCTCTGGATGTAAGCTGACTTCCTGGCTTGACAAATGAGAATTACATCGACTTATTCATCTGCGGTCACATATATTTACTGTTTCGTCTTCATGTCTATTGGCAACGAGAGAGTCTTGATAAGTGAATGGTGTCCACGAATGATGGACGTAATTAAGATAGGATAGGACATGGCATCGTGTGGTGTCAGCGACAATGTATTCCTCCGCCACCGTCTCACTGTTTCGCGTTAAGTTTTCCCCAGTTGCTCCAAGACATCATTATAATAGAAGCTATCGCTTTAAGCTCCTGTCTCTTAATATTACCTTATAATTTACCTTTACTAACAGCATCCTCGGTTATTTCCTCTTGGACATTAGTTGTATTTTAGATCCGTTACTCCTCGTTACTGTAAAGTTAGAAAGTTTGGAATGAACTTACTGCCATTAGGATATATGTTCAGAGAATGTAATAATAGTAATTAACATTCATAGGCTGGTCACTTCTAAGTGACTGAAAGTTGGGGACAATACTTGTACTTTTATTATTAGTATTAGTATTATATTTAAATTATTTTATGAAACAAAATCCTAAAGCAATATTTCATAATCAATACTTTGACAGCAAGTTTTGATGATGGTAATACTAATACATCATCAAAACTTGCTGTCAAAGTATTGATTATGAAAGGGCGCGCCCTCCTACTGTATTAGTATTACCATCATCAAAACTTGCTGTCAAAGTATTGATTATGAAATATTGCTTTAGGATTTTGTTTCATAAAATAATTTAAATATATAAGATACATATTTATAGTTCCTCATTTAATACTATTTGCTTCGTAAATATACTTTAAAATTTCTCAATTAAAATATGTAATCGGTTTTCAGACTCTATTTTATTATAAAATTAAATTCACTTTCTTAATATGGTTTGACGGCATGAAACTATTATGGATAAAAATTCCGATTACATTTTGATAATTATGTTTGTATGAGTGTACAGCGAGATACTTTCAAGCTTGGAATATGGTTTTTTATCCCCTTGAACTGCTTATCCTACAATAAGAATCGAGTTGTTATATAAAGGTTCCATATGTACGCGATATGAAACGAAGGAGTCAAATTCAATAACACATTTGTACTTACCGGTTTCTTAACATCATTTCTGAACTACGTAGTTTACATCTTTAGCCTTACCAAATTTGAACTGTAACCGTTATGTGACTATAGTGTCCCATGATCACCAGATTCGATGTATCTGTTATGTTAAATATGTGCATATTTGTGGATTACATACTTTAATATCTTTCAACAGATATCTTAATAATCATCTTCCACGCGTGGAAGTCACGACATTGAACAAGCGTGTAGATGATCGAACACACCCGTGTATAGCCTTGAATCTGCAGCATTATGTCAGATAACACAGGTACAATATTTGTTACTGCCTACATTTTGGCCTTTTTGCCAAATATAAAAAAATGTTTATGCTTGTATCAAAAAATACATCGTTAAGTGTACGACTAGCTTATCTGTTTTACATTAAACATTAATAGTTTGTTAAGCGATTAATTCCTCCTTCATAGCGTATCGCATTATCTGAATAGCAATAAATCGTTACATTGGAACCTCCCCACTGGTCGACACGGCATGAAGAGCATGAAGAATCCGTCTTATGGATTCTCAGTGAATGTCCTCTCTGTTGTTCTGTTACATCCACAAAGGACGCGGTCTTCAACAGAATCTTCAGTTTATAGTACAAAAAATTACGTATACGATCGCTTGAAGGAACAATTCCTGGTGTTTCCTTAAAAACTAATACTATGCAGTGGAATACGTCTTCAGATGATCGTCGCTCAGTTGGTAAAGAAATTCCCCGTACTCTACGGAACCCGAAAGATCATTGCCGTGTACAAAAGCGAACGCCACTGGTCCCTCTTATGAGCCAGATTACTCCAAAATATATTTTAATATTATCCTGACATCTACGTCTTCCCTCCAGGCTTTCCGACCAGCATTTTGCACATATTTCTCATCGTCTGCGTGCTACATGCCCTGCCTTTCTCATCCTCCTTGATAATCCTGATTATACTTCTTAAACAGTACAAATCACGAAGTCTTCATTATAGGATACAATTTTCTCCTGTCTCCTGACACGTTCCCTTCTTTGGTCTAAATATTATCCTAAGGACCCAGTTCTCAAACACCCTCAGTCTTTGTTTTTATTTTAATGTGATGGACCACGTTTCACACCCATTAACCCATACATAGAAAGGAAAGGAAGCCCAGTAAGGGGGACTCTAATTAGTTGATTTTCTGTGTCACCGTGACTTGAATTTTGTCACTGTCATCGTGACACTGCGTCACTTAACAAACATACAAAGTATCAGCGTGTGGAATCAATTCAAGGAGCACATCAGAAGGGCAATTTGTAAGAGTTTAGGTTAATTATTTCAGTTTGGAACTTATATAACCACCCACTAGACTACGCTACGGCATTACCCAGAATTCCGCTTTCTTAACTCCTGAGTTTCAACTCGCTGTGTTCTTATGCTGACATAAAAGTGTTTATTAAGTTTATTATACTAGACTAACAGAAGACGCCCTTTGAAATTGAACGGGGAATGGCATTTCGAAACATCCATTGCCCCCTAATTCTTCCCTTTAGTATCTTTAGAATTATTTCTAAAATCTACCTAACGGTAGCAGCATTTGTAAAACAGAATATTCTGCCGAGTATCATCATTACTTAGAACTTTCCCAGTTATGCATGAGACACACACATCATAAACAGTACAGATAATGAAATTCCAATCCAATTTTGGGCTGATTTGGCAATTTTGAGATCCAAGCTAATCAAGTTGAAGGTTATGACGTATCGTGTATCAAAATATGTGAAACTCTGAATGTTAAGGTCACACGTATATGGTATGGAGTCACTTGTCTTCGGCGCGATGGGCAATGCCTCGCATTGCTAGTGAAGTCCGTTGACTGGACTGCCACGTCCCCGATCTGACCGTTCCACGAGGAACCGTACATAAATCAGATGCAATCACAACATAGTGCAATAAATTGGCTGCGGAATTATAGCGTCTTATACATTGAAGCAGTAAGTATGACGTTACCCGAGGCACGCAAAACAATGATTCCTTGTTTCGGATGGCATTAATAAAAACCTTTATTTTAAGTTTTATTATATTGTCCCACAGTGTAGATCTTAGAACAGATATTCCGCTCGGAGAAGAAAGAAAGCTGTTGGATGTAAGACAAGATTCGATCTTCCGCACCACGAGAGACACTCGGTTTTGTTTGCTGTGCTATGACGTCTTGTAGTACCTTCTGCTGAGTGCAATGACTGGAGATGTTAGACAACATCCACGGCCAAGCAGTGTTGAATCCTACAACAGAATCCTTCTTTAAAAGCTAGTAGTCCCTCAGCTGCTCAAGAAATGCCCCATATTTTATGGAATTAGCTGGACCTGGCTAACGATGCGTTTTGTCTCATCGGTTCTGCTGTGGCCGACTTACTTGAGTGCCCTGCTTTAATGTCGACCGTGAGACCGGATATTCTGTATTTCTTCGTAATTTCTTAATTTATCTGGACGGTATCTTAAAATAATGCCTTGAAATTCTCGTTAAAATATATAATAATAATTATTTTTTATTATGTATTGCTAAAGCAGTATTAATTTGGGGGAAAATATGTCACCTAACAGTGTTCTATAAATTTAGAAAAATATTTTGTATATTATACAATGATAGTGGTCCGTTAGAACGTTGGGATAATGGGTTCGAACCTCTGTCGATCTGGCTTGCCGTTATTTTGTTCTCTGTTCGTACGGACCTTGTAAAAGGTCGATTTCCTATCCCAGAAGCCGAAAAGTTGTTTAAAAAATGCATTGTCTTAGAACTTATTCTGAAATAGAATATCTCGGGGCGTTTAGTCGATGGAAAAGGAGTAGGAAAAGATCGGAAAATACCTTCTTCCTCTTGACTTCCCAGAGAAGAGACATTCATGTTAGATTTGAGGTTCTCACGGCGACGAGTATGAATATTGTATTCTGGGTTGTTGAGCCGTGTGATCTGGTAGAGGGTTGCCTAAGTTTCAGAGGTGCTTGCTGCCTCCATCATCAGAGGGTCGCAACAACACAGAAGACAGCCATCTTCAGAGCCATTAATGTTTTATTCTCCTGGTCGCAAGTTCAATACACTCGCAGAATATTTCACTTCCCCAACGGAATTTTTAGAGACATCACAAACTTAAACAAATGCTTTAAAATTTGCCTTGGGACTTGGAAAATAGAGCGGGATAATTATTTTGTGTCTTACAACTGAGACGGAGAAGTGTACTGTTGTAAAGTACATGCAGAGGGAACGAGTAGTGTCGAGTAATAAAATAATTCGCGAACTCGCTCGCTGCTGTGGGCTGCACGCTATACGTAGTCAAACAGCACACGCGAGACCTGTTGAGACTAGGTTCGCTTACATGAAGTTTAAAAATTAACACCGAAACAAGGAAGATGGACTAACTTTCTAGCGATCTTGTGCCACTCTACAACTTCTCCTTTCTACCAAATTTCTTCAAAAGTAAAACTGTAAGTCTGCATGTCTGATCATGAAGGAAGACTTTGTTATTACACACACATCGATTAATTTTAACATAGAAGTGTTTTGGCAGCTAGAATATGCAAATAAAGTATTTTCCCTGAGGAAAGTAGGAAAACAGGAAAAATTCTAGCATGTTCTGTTTGTTTTCTGATATTCGAACAGATGACCCTCAATTACTTCATCGCCAATAGAATTCAGTGAAAGATTACCATTTCAGTAAGTCTGGTAGTCAATACTCTTACAAAGTAATCCGCTGACTGACGAAAACTCTGGTCAATAATGCTGAAAGTTAAAGGGCGTGGTCTACACTCATTTGGTTCAGGATACGTAGAGACCAGTAATGTACTCTTGTGAATATAATAATGAACCTTTGGGTGTCTTAAAACGAAGGAGAAATTCCTGATAATCTGAGCGACTGTCAGCTTTAAATACATAATGGAGTTTATGTAGACGTATAATGCTGCCTTTAGTAAATAAATTACGAGAGATAACAGTTTCCAACCAAATGATATGCAAGGTCTATGAACAATTCTTGTCTCTTTGCGCAGCAGTAATAATCCTCTGTGGTAGTGCATCGATAAATCTTGTGGTAATTAACGGTTAATGTTCGCCAGTAGATCTATAACTACGCTGTCATTTTCTCTGCTATCGCTAACAGACATCGAAGCTTTCTGACCATCTCTCCCTCTTGATCGTGCGTTACCACCCCTCTTCCACAGACCAGAGGCCGCCAAAAAGCAATATGACATTAGAAAAAGTGAAATAAATAATCTGTGTTGCAATTATATGTGTACGTATAATTCAGAATCTTTTGCAGCATGCTAATGAGGTAGTGTAGGATACAATAAATCCCGGGCCCAATTCAATTCATGCAAAATCTATGCCACCGTCCTTCTGCAAACAGATGGCTTGTGTAATCTTTTGACAGTGAAGTTACTATAGGTCGAGGCGTCCCTAGAGATGCTGCAGGAATAACCATACGTCCGCAACCCTTATCCATCGAAAGAGATGCAACATCATTTTCTCTAGTAAATCTGTCCCCAGTAATAAGTAGCGTGCAACCCACTGCAAGTTGGCGACAAAGTCTTGGGAACAACATTCGTGAAGTATAAATCACATCTGAAATTTTACCCTCTCAAAGCACAATTTATGTGACAGCATAACTATGTAGGTCACCAGTTCCCAAGCCGAGGATGGTCTCTGTCATTAAGTATCAGTACATCACGGTCCAAGACAAAGAAAAGATAAAATAATTCTTGGTTACAACACTAGCCTTCAGCATACTTTACAAATCATAAAGAAAGCTATGACATTTTAATCTAATGGTATTTTGAAGTTCTATGTTATGTCCGTGGTTTTTGAAAACACCGAAGGCAGTTATTAAAGGTATAACTATGACCAATTACTGTGTCACACAAGTTCTCTTGCGAAGAAGATTGTTGTGGATGGGACTCTTTCGTTGAACCACCTCCCGCTTCCTCTGTTGTCAGTCAATTACATTCTTTCATATAACCCCCCACCCCCAAATGCCTTTGCAGTCTGTGATTACTGACACTGGCGCCTGTTCTTTCAGTAATTGCGTATAGATCTCAGATACCTCGGAGGCGTCGCGTTCTGCAAGAATTTTTAATTCATAACTGAAAGAATTGAGTAAATTCTCCTTTATATAAAGCAAATTAATTTTACAATATTTAGTATAGCTAAGATGGTAAAGTTGCGTCATATTGTGATATAATAAGTATATATTAAATCTTGTCCGTCTAATCACAATAAATTCTTATTAAGTATTAAAACATTACAATAATTAACATTTAAAATATTAAATGATGTTCTTTATCGAAATATTCGATTTACATTAGACCATCATTTTTCATGTTTCACGACATGATGGTCTAATGTAAATCGAATATTTCGATAAAGAACATCATTTAATATTTTAAATATTTTAAATTCAATTCATTTATTAAAGTGCTTGACAACAGCCAAAAAGGCCAATAACAGCCAAGCACTAACAACAATACAGACATTACAATACATTATTTTAATGTTTTAATATTTAATAAGAATTTATTGTGATTAGACGGACAAGATTTAATATATACTTATTATAGCTACTTAAATTCTATCATAAACGAATTATAAAATTCGTGATAGTGTATTTTCGCGATCAGTTAGAACAGCTGAAAATGGAGTGTCAAAATTTTTGGCATTGACATCTTTGATAGTAACGTCGCTTAAGAAATTAGAAAACATTTTCTTTTATTAGAAGTCTGTTATTGTGCCTGATTCAAAACTCTTTTTTTTTGCAAAATAAAACGAATGTTAATTATTACAAAAATAGCGCACATAACCCGTCAAAGTACGGTAATTAAACTTTTTTATATTCAGCAGTCATGCAGTTTATTGCAGCATTACCTTTGTAAATCATACTGAAAGTACAACATTCATAAAATTAATTTTTCAAGTAAATTAAATATAGAAACTTTATCACGGCGACTGAGGCCAGGTTCCTTCCAAATCCTTCAACATAAAACCGACCGCGTGACTCAACATCCCTCTTACGTCGTCTAGTCAAAAGTAATGAACATTGGCTATTATGTTAGGAGTAGATTTTTTTAGTACAGGGCTGCCTGGCATAAGTATTCAGAACATTATTTTTCATTTACTCTACACTTTACCCTCACTACATATTAACTGCATGCAACATTAAAAGAGTAATTACATTTATTATACTGTTTACGGAGAAAAGATTATGATACTTTTTTTATTTTCCCGACATTAAATAAGGAGTACAAAGCATATTGGTTTCGTACCTCTTTCAACGTTTTAAGTAAAAAATTAATTATTCTTGTAGTCGATAGTCCTTCACTGCTCCATAATGACACTGAAACACTGATGATACTTTGCAGTCAGTTAAATGAAGTGGGTTTATCAGCGGATACGCTTAAGAACCATGCACAGAATTCCTTAAAACAGTTTCCTAATTCATGTAAAGTCCATGAACAGCAGATATAAGTTAGTAATATTATCCACTGAGAGAATAAGACTGAATTTTCTTTGTATTCAGATACTTTCTACCTGAGACTTCTGGGTCATTCCTATCCTCTCATTAAGTAGAGAGGCTACACTTATATCCAGGAGCCATCGGGCAATCCCCAGCAGCTCTGGCTTTTATACGTGATTTATTGGAGTCTACAAGATTGCTGTTTTGTTTCTGTAAAGCACTGCCCCTTTTTAACAGGGAGGCACGCTTTCGAAGAAGTATTCTCCAACCAAAGAGCAACACCGCTAAAGTAATGTAAAATCTACAAATTATAGGAGTTCCTAATCAAAGAGCTCAGAACCGTATTTTATAAAACCACAAAAAATATAAATTACATTAAACTTATACTAGAATCTGTTGATTTATTACTGTTATTGAATTCTCAAAAATTCGCTAATTTTAGGCTGTCAGAATTGAAATTTAAACCTTTCTAATCACTATCTACTTGCTTATATTTTCTTTAAGGGAATTCTCTGGTGAAATTTTGTAAAAATGTATAACTGTTGACAACATACAATTTTGAGTCACTATTTTTGTTTGGTTCATAGAGAATATTTTGTAACTTATCGTGATATTGCCGTTAATTCAGCAACGAGTTTTTGCATGACAGAAAGAATGACTGCATAAACTTCTGACTTTACTTTTCTAACTTTTGAAATTTCTTACATTTTTGGTTGTTATAGATACTGTTTCTCGTAAATGGATGATGTTAATAACATTCTTTGTGTGTTGCTTTGGTAATAAATAAATCATTCTAGTTATGGGTTTTCATATCTTGAAAAAGGTTCAGCCAGAAAAAATTAATGGATTGAGCAAATTGTATTTTCTTTTAATTTGCATAACTTGTAAAATATCTAAAAGTTTCTAGCATGATACTTGGCATTGAATTGAATTAAAACTTCAGCACTACTGCTACTACTATTCAGTTCAAACACGGCAATACTTCCAGACGGACATAACTCCTCCACAACTTCATTTCTGGTATGTTTCAAAATTAAATTTATCAAATATATTATTTTATTTTCTATTTCTAATTTATTAATATTCATTTAGTCTTTGTATTATTTACTTTACAGGATGACACAAAAACAACAACAAAACGTTCACCCACACAAAATCATGTTAAGCACGACGTACATACAGAACAACTTCGAATACGATATTAAAAAAAATACAATAAAATCTGGAAGAAAACATCATTTGAAATCTGATAAACATCTGACTAAAAGTTGCATTAAGAAATTATATTTAAGTTTATATAATTTTATACACCTGAAGATGGTTCTTCTAGAACTGAAACATGTCGTTTAAAAAGTGATGTTCTAATGTAAATCGAACATTTCGATAGAGAACATCATTTTAAATATTTAAATGTTAATTTTAGTAATATTTTAATATTTAATAGGAATTTTATTGTGATTTGACTGACAAGATTTAAACAAATACTACTGCTAAGTTATCAGTTGCTCCCAGCTATCTACTGTGGAAATTTGCGATTTCGCAAGAGGTCCCCTTAAGAAGGAAAGTAGACTAAAAATATCTGACTATTAGGATTTAATCATATGACTATTCATGAGCTAAGACGGTTAGCCCGTTAACTACTTTCCTTTTTCTATTATTGTGGGCCTATTGTGCGATATGAAAGTATTCTTCGTGAGTTCTGCTAGAACACCTCCTCTGTATGATATACAGCTTCTTCACACAGCCAGATATTTAGAAGGTTGGGTCGCAATTGTATGATGTCATTATAAACAGATGAAGGGGGAAAGCAAATAAACAGAAACCCTTTAATCTAATAGACAAAAGTTCGTTTCACACGAAAATCCCATTATGAAGCCGTGAGCACTGGACGCTGTGAGGTCAGGAACCGCATGAAGTAGAACCAGCGGCCATGAAAACAGTTAAAGGCGAGCCGTTTATTAATACGGAATGTGCATATCCTTGCGGGAATGTTGAATTTCGTAAGATGTGCGTAAATTGTGCGGTTTTATTTCGTCAAATTATTGTTCGCTAAGTTAATATAAACAGTGAATACTGTGTGCGACGAACAGCGAATTTACGTTGAATTTCAGGTCGTATAAAGCACCCTGGTTCCTTTGCCGCTCCTGCCCGTGTTATTAGTGCGAAATTGGTTTGTGGCTGTTGTCAAAATTACATTAATATAAAAACTACGCAGATGGAAATTGAACCTCAAATTATCCCAACAACTGATATTTATTATGCAGTTGCAACTATTGTTTATGCTTCTAATTTGGAAAGTATTCGGTACAAAATTTGGTAGGGATTAATTGTATTATTTTATGCTTATCTTCGTTTTCACCAAACCCTGGATGAGAATGTTGGAATAGCATCGTAGAACATGCAATTTGTGCTTATTTGTTCGTTCTTTACTCTCCTGTTTTATTGCAAGACATATACATTTTCAGTGTTGGTCTTCTGGGTTGTAACAACGTATAGATTTAAAGGTAGGTACCAACGTTTCAGAGAAACATATTGTCTCAGATTTATTTCATCCCTGAGGATTAAGGCAGTATGTTTCTTCGCATAAGTCCACACGGAATTTTACAGAAATTGTTAATTAATTCATTGCGCATCGCCTATTTTTTTCAGTTTTGTTAAATTCTTGATTTAATTTGAAACTAAACAAATGGCCTTACAACCCAGAAGAGAGTCATATTCAGACTCACCTCCGTGAAAACCTCAAATCCTAATTGTTAAACATGATCAGATCTCAGTAAACTGTAGGAGTATGATAATTAATTTCCATCCGTGTCTACGTTGTCCTGTTAGGCCAACTCCCCTCATCCAAGGAGCCAAGCCGCTTCGATAAAGGATTTGTAAACCTTATGCAGAAAGGAAGGCGACGTCTGGAAGAAGATACGTTGGCCTGTTTATCAACAATGTAATGGTTTTATTTTTCTCAGACCGGCGTATTTCTAATTGTCATATTTCTTTGAATTTCTATCAACAAAATGACATGATTATTGTGTCCCACAAGCATTATACATATTTAGTCCACTTAAAATGTCTTCGTTTAATTATATTTGCTATCAGAGTTGGTAAAAAAACTAATCTTTCACAGATGTTAACGAGATTAAAATGTTTTGACGAATCATTACGTTTCGTAAGATCTGGAAGAAATGGTTTATGAATATAAATTGTTCGATACTCGTAAGTTATGAATCTTGGATATGAATATGTGAGGTGAAATGTCTCATACTGAATGAGTTACACAATTCGTGTGTTTCTTGTATATTTTTAGACCTGTTTTTCAGTTACATTATATGTTTGTTGTAGAAATCTTAAATTATACCACTGAAATTTCACACGAATCCTAGTCATGTCACGAAACGTAACCTCTCAGAAATACGTAAAATATGATATTTTGATACATTCTTAGACAGTATTATTTATTTTCTTTCGGTTTCACTGAGTAAATAACGACTGCTTAATCTTAGTCTGGTCTAGTGTTGTAAATGTGCCGTGCAAAACATTAAATTTAAAGAAAACGTATTTTCTAAAAAACAAATAAAAGGTTAGTAGACCTACTATTTAAATCTAAAGTAGATATATTTTTATGTAAAAATGTTTCGTTAGAACCAAAAAGCATAACATTTATAAACTCATCAGCAGTTATATTATTGGTGTAATTTAATATGTAGTATCCGCAGGTATGTGAATGTATTTAGTGCTTATTATAGGTCTACAGATTAACTATCAACCACTAATCGGTGCTCAGATCTCAATTGATTTGATAACCCTGCTCCAGAGAAGGGGTGCTCATCCCAATTGCATTTCATATGTCTGTTATATCACGTAGCATGGAGATACTTTATATTCTCATCTTCAACTTTGTCGTTTGTTTCTGGGTAGAACTTCAACCTTATTGACGAAACTTTTGATGTTTTAATTACTATAATCTCATTTAGATGAGATTTCAGGTTCTCCTTGCATCTTTTACGAAGTAGAAGTTTACAGACTTTACCGCTGTTGTGAATACGACAATGAACCTTTTAATTCTGTGAAATATTGGAGGATGGATTCTGAGCGACTGTCATCGAATAAAGAAGGACTTTGATCCATGGAATTAGATCAGATGATCTTGTATATTAGTTTTGCCTTGAAATTTCATGCTAAACACGAATAGTTAAGAGCTCAACGAGTAAATAAATTACATTTCATCATCAGTGATCTGTTAGAAGTAACACATAATGCACAAGCTATTTTGACACCCCTGACTTTACACCGTGGTAGTGGAGTACTGCAGAAATTAATGCATTAGTGCGTCATACAACTACGGTATGATGTACTGCCCAAGCCTAAGCGATAACCTAGTGTGGTTTACCACCACCCTTTAAACTCGGTACTATATACGTGGAAGCTGGTTTGTGGTATACGTAGGGATGCTATTAGTTTTCACCTGATATCCTATTCAAATGAAATGGTCTTTATATGATACTAAAACAGTCTGTGTGTGTTGGCAACTTTCATGCGGTCTCCGTCGTATGGTTCACGTTGTGGTCTCCGTACCTAAAGCGGGAAATAGTTCCTAAAGAAGAAGATGTAACACTCCGCTGTATCATCATGTGCTATGCAATAAGCTTTGGTTTTGGATAGCAGTTAACCAGTTAGCCGTTGACACATGGAAAAGCTTAGTTTTCTGTATGCGTTCTGCCTTCCAATCGTTGGTGTTTGCCTGTCAAATAATATGATCTGTGCTGCGATAAATATATACTAATTAAAAGTGTAGAATTTATAATTAATATAGAATCGTACTATGAGATGTTTGCACAATATTACCGCTATATTTTTCGGTGTTGTTTATATTACAATGCAGGTAACGATATACGATGAAAACAGTTTGTTCGCACTGTAATATCTGGTTTTTTGATTGGCTTTGCCAACAACAAAATTAAATGAGAAATAAATGAATATCAGTACTTCTGTATTTCCCAGGATATGAAATATCAAAAAAGAAAAAACGCTCGTTCATGCTCCGAAATGGAATATGGAATTACACTCGATTAGTAAACACCCGAATTTATAGTAGGCTAAACTAACCGTTCCTATCAATTGCTCACTTACAATCTTCACTTTATTTTAGGTTTGCTTTCCATATCTGTAATGCGTTATTTTTCACGGAGTCTATGTTTTTACCTCCAGAAATTACACACGTAATTTGTAGGGCTAATATGTAGCTTATAGGAGCTGTACTACTTTTTTCATTTTAATCGCTAGAAGAATAGAAAGTTATTTTCCATATTTTGCTCCTTAATTTATTGTCATAAAATTTAAAGACTCAGGATTGGGCCCGGTTTTGAGCTCTTGTGAACACGATTATAAACCTTCTGATTCCATAAAAGTCCGTGCATTTTTTAGCTAACTGAACAACTATAAGTTTAAAGAAGGACTCTTTTCCGTACAGACAGATGATTAGTTGAAAATGAAACTGATATTTTCGATTAATTTTCCAAAATGGATGTACGCTGGGCTCTTGGGACGGCTGCAGCCGTGGCAATCACGCGATGGCACGCGGTCTCCGCCCTCCGCCCTGCCAGAAGATGAGCGTATAAATCTGCCCCTTGAATTATGTTTCCAGCTCAGCAGTAATATTTACGCCTTAAAGTCTGCCAGCCGAAGCAGCCGGCATGCAACTTTATGAGACAGTTCGTGCTGTGCGATGCGGTAAGATGCGATGCCAGCACGTATAGCCGTGACTAGAGGATGCACACGGCGGTAAAGTCTTCTTGGGGTCTTAAACCACACGAACTGGTATAAACTATGGCTATTTTCATGCTATAGATTCATACAGCAATATATAATATGTAATGTGATAATAATTTGTGTGACGTGACATCATAATTTGTATCGGAAATGGGCGTATGCGTTCAGGAGACCATGACGTTCTCACTATCTTAACATGTTCCTTACCAGGCGAAGTGACTGAATTTAATGGCTGAAATAGCCAGAGAGGTAATACGTATATTTTCTTAGAAATGTTCTATTATATTCAGAGTCTCAATGTTATTGTTTCTGTTTTATTAGAACTTTAAAATCATGCCGTGAAAATGATTTCGATCTGCAAACAGTTCTACCTTGAGCGAAGAACAGTCTTCTTGTGTAATCTGGATTTAAAGAAAACCTGAAAACAGCTGAACAAGTTTTCGTGGACGTTATGCTATTAGAGCCTATAAAAAACTCAAACATTTTAATTTCCTACACTCAGTAATACCAACGCGGCAGAAGCCCGAACTTGTAAAGTAGGATAATGATCCTTTGCTACTCTGCTATGACATTATTTTATTCTCTTGTGGACAGTAACTGATGAAGAGTTGCAATTTGGTATGATACAAAGTTACAAACGTATGTACGAGAATTATATGAGCATATTCTGTGTGTTTAATAATACCAATAAAACAAAGGCACGAACAGCTGAGGTCACGTTTTCAGAACAAAAACATAAAACATAAATCAGCTTTACTATGTCAGAATCCAAGGGGTGTTTTGTTGTCTGAGAACGTCTTTCTCATTGGTTGCGTCTGAAATTGCTAATGTTACTGCCTTTCAAATTGGCATATATGCTCAAGTCTTCTCATTGTTTTAATGGCCATGTTTCCAGGCAATAACTTATAAAGCCTTGCCATTTTTCTGCTTTCATATGAAAAGGCTTATATTTTGCATTGACGGGTTCATGCAAGATCCTGGAGGCAGGCACCCCTATTGACGTGTATCTTTCGCCATCGGTCCTAATAATCGGGTCCTCTGACAGCGGTACATAGTTCAACCCTCAAAAGTTTGCCCTTGGGGATATATACCTTCTAATTCCGCATCTTCGCTCATTATAAATGGCGTAGTTTAGCTACCATATGCGTGGCCTACGGAGTACCCGTGAGCGTAGAAATATTTGTTAAAATGCATCTTTGAAAAAGAATTAAAAGTTAACTACAGGTTTGCAAGGAAATCTATCAATGTCAGTATAATATCAAGTTTTACTTTTACAATACCTGAGACTTGTACTTAACCGTTATTTTCCAGAACATAGAGACAATGAGAGGTTTCTCATGCAACATACCCGAGATTAATTGCCGATCACTACACTAACCAGATTCAGCATTTCCTAAACGTTTCTGTATGCATTCCATTGTACGATCTTCTTTATAGATCTGTTTAATTTATTCGTCCTGCCCATGTCTTCTTAGCTCAATTGAAAAGCAACACTCTTTAAGGGCCTGGCTACTCAAATGAAAACATTTCTGCAATGTCTGGTAACACCCGTTAGGTATACGAACACGATTCCAGACAAAGATTTAAAAATGGAAATCAAGTCTAGATCAGAGTATTCATCTACATTTACTGACCATAATTTAAATATTGTCTTGTTTCTTAACGGGCTTTGATTTTTATAACGTAACTGTGCAAGGTTTAAACTTGTGCATATCATGTTCGACATCACGTTTGTTCCACAGTTACAAACGTGACGGAAAATTTCGATTCAGAGAGACAGATTTTGGCAAACGGAGCTAAAACTCGGTTGAGTTAGCTTGGCCCAAATTAAGACATTCCTACTCCACCCCTAGTCTGGACCACAATCGAACTAATTCAATTGGTTCAGAAATGAACACACGCAGATTTTGAGCGGCGGTTTCCATTTGGTTTAAAAATAAACAAATTTCATCCTTCCTGAAGACTTGTCATCGATTTAATATCAGTACTATATAATCTTATGGATTTATTATTTCTGTACTTCTAAAATTCTAAATAACGCCATGCCGGATATGTTGGTGGAAGTTAATTAAATATTACTGTAATAGGATGATGTATGTCCTTAATTTAATAAAATAAGAACGGCCTTGCCCAACACCGGAAATGGGACTCCGGCAAAAATTCGTTTGTCTGTGAGTTATTTTACTAAATTTCCAATCTATATGAAGTAACTTTGGATAAGAAAGCAGACACTCGGTAAATAAGTTCTTGTTCACCCTATAACGTACGAAGGCAGTCACGGTGAAGCATTGCAAGGTGCAGGAAGTGGGCACAGTTGGAGTGTCCCTCTGCCTCTGATATTGTGCGCGTGAGCTAACATATCTCTGCTTCCTGTCTCTGAAACTAATGGCTCACACCTCCACCCAGAAGGAGACATCTTTTCAATTTAATGTTCCAATTTAGATGTAGGTCAACCTACGTCACTTTCAGAACACATACGCTACCCCAGCCAGTGGCGCACTACATATATCAACGTCATGCAGATAATGCATCGTACAACTCCGACTCTGTTTCGAGGATAAAAAATTGTTAAGGGGTTGAGGACCACTTATTTACAAAGCTGTCACAGCCAACTCCATCGTCTTTTTGAAACTACGGCCTGAAATTAATGGTTACGGGGGCATTTCAGTTCAGCTAATAACTATTTTTATGCGCACCGTATAACATTGGTCTTTCCCCCACAAAGTCTAATGTTGTGTAACATAACATACTGCTTCGTGCTACATATAAAGCACTGTGAAACTGTTTATTTAACTTATAAGGTGTTGTTAAAGTTATTCTTTGCATTCAAAATTCAGTTTTCATTTTATAGAGAACATATTATTTGCCACGAACGTATTTTATGATCATTTATGTCACATCTTGTTATTCCAAATATTTTACTTTTACAACGAAAAAAATACAATAATTTTTATTGACCGCTAGAATACTATAAGTTACAAGGCATTTGGAAAATATTAGGAAAATTATAAAAGTGGTAATTGGTCAATAATGGCTGGCAGCAGTCGTAGCTCGAATGATGAGGCTATAAGCTAACATACAATAAATTGAATTATATTCTGTCGATAACCATCAGCCACTTACGGTGAAAGTTTTCTTGGTTCATTTCTTATGAAATAACGAAATTCTTAAATGTTGTGAATGGTATAATGAAAACAAAATTGTGAATCTTTCCAATCAGAGTTAAATTTAAACGGTAATTGTTAAAAAAACATAATTAGCATCAAGTATACGAAAAAAATTATAAAAATATTTAACAATTTATTATAAATATTAGTTATCGTCCACCTAACACTGCTGTAAAATAACACAACAATTTTAACTGTGGAAAGTTTTCTTGTGTCATGCCTATGAAGTATGTTTATCATCGCTAGTTAAATATAAAAAGTACTCAAAAATTACGATATTAATTAGGCAAGAAAGAATTTTAATCGAATCTCCTGACTGAAGGACAGTTATTCTTTGTTAAGACACTACTTAATTTCATTCAGTTCTATGGATAAAATGAGAAATACATACATTTCGGTGTAAGAACCTGAATTTAGGAGACCACTTGAAAAAATTGGAAGGATAATATTAAAATTGATCTTCAAGAAATAATCCTATGATGTGAAAACATGGACTGGATTAAAATGGCTTATTATAGTGTGTAATGACGGACTTACGAACCGTAGCAGCAGGGAAATTCTTGGCCAACTTAATAATTGCTGGCTTCTGTATCTTGTAGTTCATTATTATTTGTTCACATATGACGTTATGACTTTAAATTATGAATTAAACGTCGATACTTCCAGAGTTTGTGCAAAACACTATATTTGAGCTTCCTTTTTTATCGCGTCATGCAAGACGACAAACAACTGGAACAATTTCAGTCAGAAGTAACGACTATCTCCAGCAAGAAAGTGTTTTCCTCCCTTCTCACGCCGCTCAGTCTCATTGCTGCACGCATCCACACATACGCATCAGAGTTTAATTCTAGGAACTCTGCTATAACACTTTTAATTTCCTTCGGGACGCAGAATTCAGCCCAATACGTGTTTCACCTTATTGTGGGACAAGTGTTTGCAAAGCAGGGCTGTCCAAAGCACATGACGTCTTTTCATGTGTTGAAATATAAGGACACCATACAGAGTAACTTTAAACTTGAGGACAACCGTTTGCATATTTTACCTTATAATCTCGTAGAATTTGACGGACGTTTCAGAGGTGCGTGCTGCCTCCATCATAATCTTCCAGTTAATTGATAAATTTATCAGCCGTTAATGAATTTTAACTGCTACAACAGCCGTTTTTAATGCTTTGCGCTGCTAACTGCCACCATCATGACCCTGATAATGGAGACAGTAAGTTCATCTGAAACCTGGGTCAGAATATACCACCAAAAATATCATCCTTAGAACTGAAAAAGTCCAAGGAACATTCATAGACTTTTTTAAACGATCGTATAACGACTAATGAGTCACGTGCTGTGTAGGTTCATAAAATTAGACTTCTTCAAAAATTATTTATATATAAAACGTTATTATTTTTTTTTCAAATGTATTGCACGCTTAATGAGAGTACGCGGTTGGAATTTATTTTAATTTCAACCTTCCCCCAGCAGTCGCTGTCGGTGTAATTATATGTAACCTTTACATTTAAATCAGCTACGAAAACATACCCTTCATAGGCGTCTTTATTTTACCTTTACAAAAGCTTAAACGATTGAATAGGTAACCAATGTAGATGTGAATTGTTGTAAAAACTTAATTAGTTGAAAGTCTTATTTTGTGGTATTTAGTTTGTGATTTCGCGCCGTTTTGCACGACATATTAAGCTTGCCATACTCGACAAGACACGCGAGCTAAGACTACCCCTGTTTTCCCTGGCAGCTGCACATCTAAGCCTATTTGTTCCTTGTTTATAGCTTTCTTTCTTTCCATTCTGTCTGTCACACACTTACGCTGAGGGACTTGTCTCTAAAAGCTTTGTAAATTAATGTTTTAAAAGCGCGTCTCTTCTTACCCTGCAACACTGAAACAATGTCCCCAAACCCTCGAGGTACATTAAATACAAAAACAGGTAAAAGTTATTTTCTCTTTTCTTTAGTTATTTAATAAGGTTCACACTTTTCTACATCCAATTTTTAGGTGGTTTTGAGTGAATTGGTGAAGTGTTGAAACAAAGAAAGGAAAAAGTAGTCCACACAGAAATTACGCGTCTGTTCCTCGAGTGACATCTTCATCCCACCCTTAATCTGGCCCTGTGTGTCATGCCCCCAGCCATCTAGTTCCGTTCTCCCCCTCACCCCTTGTTCGCCTTCATTGCAGAGCCTCGTCTCCCGCGGGGGGCTGGAGGCCAAAAGAGCCCGGCACACAGACATGCATCTTCATGCCAACAAGGTTTGTGCTGTGTAAATTATTTAAATTTAATCACGTTGCTTTCGGCTCCAAATTCAATTATACGCCTATTAATGTGCGAAACTTGATTGTTTAAAATATTTATTACTCTATTCCTGTAGTTAGGTCTACTGTGGCATCTTTTTCTCTCTTCTGCTTTCATCTTTCTCTCTGATGTTCTTCTGTGTGTCTTTTATTTCCTTCATTCTCTTTTTTCGTATCCGAATATCTTGTGTTAAAAAAAAAGAGTGCACTGTCAGATTATTTATACTCTTACAGAGTGAAAAACTGTCACGGGATATAAACTCGTGTTCTCTTGCATTATTTGATTCTTCGCTGCGGATTATAACAGCAGACCATTCTGTCTACTCTTCGCCATTCTCATAATAATAATAATAATCTTTCTCCTCAACGAGAATATCAATGATTGATGAAATTAAACCTCTTGCGGAAAAAGAACAATTTGATCAAGGCGAATGTCTAACACAAATTATTTAACATACCCGCTCACAGTGGCTTGGAGCCGTGTGTTCGAATCCCACTCAAGGCATGGATGTAGGTTCACCTTTTTATTTATATATATGCGTGCGTGTGTGCGTACTGCAACAGGGGAGTCGTGCTAGATGCCTAAATAGGTGAAGAACCCTTCCATGTGTCGAGGACTATAGGGCCAAAACAAGAATCATTTAAATTACATTATGAAACGCTTCAAAATGCATAAGTGATCAAGTCAAGGAGATTGGCATGTGGGCCATGGTAATTACATCAGACATTTTAAAAGGAAAAAACTGGAGGATTATATTAAAATAATGTGTTAAAGAAATGGGATTTGAAAGATGCAGATTGGATTCATGAGGCTCAGGATAGGGGCAAGTGAAAGGTTCCTGTGAACAGGGTACTGGACAATCTTTTTCCGTAAAGGGCGGTACATTTCTTGACTAATTCATCTACTTTTAGCAGCCAAAGTTTCACTGTGTTCCACGGTGTCAGATAGTTCTTTGTATTTGTTTCTGATTAAATAGGAAGGTTAGTAGAACACATAACAGTTAATTTCCTTCCGTGGGTTCTGGATCTCACAATCATTTACTGATACTAAGAAATGGCGGGACAAACCGCCAACACGATCGTTTCCATTGGCAAAGCACATAAACAGAACAGAACAAACAGAGAAGTGCATTTGCTTCGTATTAGAAGTTCCCAGGACAGAATACTGAGAGGGAGGCTATTTGTAGTTTTCTTTAAACACTTCAGACAAATGTCGAAATTGCAAAATTTTAGTAACTTGTAGACGGTGGTTGCTGTCCGCTCCTCTCTGACTTTCGTCTGCAGAGCGTGGTAATGGCTGTGGGCTGACGTGAACAGCGCTTGTTGCTGGCTTTACCGACTGACAGAACGCACGTAAATAAAAAATTAATACATACATACATACATCTCAGATCTCAATTAGTTGGTAGTCAGTTAACTAATTAGGATACAGACGTAGACGCTTGATTCCTATAAACACAACAGATTTAAAATGAAACTTACGAGGAAGCTTTGATATGTGTTCTGAAGGATTCATCGCAGGGCTGAGGTACGAGTGGTTCCCTTTGATGTAGCAGGTCGTTGTGATCAAGCACACTGCAGTAACCATAGCTACAATTATATTTCTCATCAGCCACCATGAATTCTGTTGGAGCTAAAGACAAAGGTTCATGCAACCTCGGAGGAATCTCGCGGGGCCCGGGGCGAGCTGCTCAGGTGAGGAACATGGATCATTTCAACTGCGTAATCGAATTACCACGCCTTCCTGCACTTGCTCCTGCCTATGTATCATTCAACTTGTATACAATAAAATTATTTGATTACAGTTTGCCTTTTCATCTCCTTTACAACTTCACAATGCTGATTATTTGTGCCTCTTACATGAC
The DNA here is from genome assembly GCF_977971745.1 of Zootermopsis nevadensis. NCBI lineage: Eukaryota > Metazoa > Arthropoda > Insecta > Blattodea > Termopsidae > Zootermopsis > Zootermopsis nevadensis. Next base: position 6,283,114 of record NW_028259140.1, on the reverse strand, counting down.
ATATCAACATCTCCCCTTTGTGTCTTTCCAACTGCAATGGCAGTGCACATTTACGAGGGGCTTGAAAAATTGTGGTTAGATCTACAATCGTTAACAACAAGTCATCATAAATATTACCATCTATTAACTATTTCAAATACGAAGTTTATCTAAATAAGTTTCAGAGATCGATATTTGTTAGTACTATTTAGTTATATAATCGCTGTTCATTTTTAGAATCTTATGAAACCCATAAATATGCAGTGTGGGATAAATATTGAGTTACTTAATGGAAATATCTATAAGTGGTTGAACAACAAGCTGTAGTCTACAGGGAGAATAATCTAACAATGATAGCAATAGTTTCTCTCTCTCGCCTAGTAGCCATATTTGTCTCTCATATCAGATAATATCGACGCTGATTTCAGAGCTGGTCACCCTCCTCAGAAACGCCTGAGAGTATGGAATTAAAGATCCCTGGAGACTTTTGAGCGAGAGAGTGATGACAGGCACCGCGTTCATTAAATCTTCAAACACACACAGCTGTTACAGAGATACGAGGTTACTACAGCGGTGAAGGTGTCGACTGTGGGCTTCTGAGTTGTGATGTGTGACCTTATACGTGGTTCCCAGTGTTTAAGGAACCACCTACACGACTTCACGACCCGATAACCCAGAAAACTACAATCGATATTATACCCTTGTCCCTTGGAGATAGTTTACATATGTCAGGAACAATCTTATTTCGGTGAGATTTTAGGTTTTAGGATGGTAAGAATGATGGTGTTTTTTTGAATTTTTTTTTTCGTATTATTGCGCTAGACTCCAGATGACGTACCCTAGGTTATGTCTAATAAATATGTAGTGTCTCAGCCTATTAGTTTATCACATTATACGAATTGATTATAAGTGGTTTGATGTTATTTCCGTCGTGATCTACCATTCACGTAGGACTGTATCTGTTTCTACCAGGAAGGCTATAATTTGGCTCATGAGTTAACGCATTTGAGGCAGTTCCATTTCATTCTTGATGAATTTTCATAAAGTAAGTACCAGAATTACTATATTATACATAGTCCTTAATTTTTGTGAACTGTCCATGAATGTAATTTATGTCACAGCAGAAAAGCTGTTGGTAACTTAGTAACTCGGTGTCCAACTGAAAGAAACGCATTGAATAAAACGTCTCTGTCCCTTCCTCTGTAATTACGTTTGGTCAGTAATTCCTTAATCTTCTGAGAACTACAAAATTATTCGGACATCAACTGCGGAAGTAGATTGGCTGATACGGTAGCTGCAGGCACATTGAGACAAACCCGTGGTAACAGTGGCGCATGCGATCATAGACGTCATAGCCATGTGGTAGGTCGTCATCCTCATTTGCCGACGGTGGACACTTCCTGCTGATTCTCGTCGTGTCGCACCGTTGATTAATACATATTTCATGAAACAATTACATAGTCGCATTGACCGTGTCGACCATCCTTCCGCCCTCCCGCGGGAAAATAATGAACTAGTTCGCTTTCTTTCTTTGTTCCAGCCACCAAACACCGAATCGTCCACTCATTTCTTCACTTGTTATGCGGAGCCGTAACTAATTGTTTGTCTTCGCTGTGACTCCTGCGGACATCATGGGCAAACAATTGGCCATGGGCCAGATGTGGCATTATATTTTCACTAAGAGTTTCAAAACTTTTCAGATCACTCGGATGATTTTTGTTTTATTCAATACACAATTATGTTTCGGTAGGATGCTTAGTGCATTTGTCTGCTAATCGCGAATTAACTGGTTTGAATGTCATCGAATGTGTATCACGACTGGGTTTTTGTGTTGTATTCTTAACCCTTTGAAATCGAAGCTCTTCTAAATAATATTTAAAAATTCAGTGTCCGTACCGTAAAGGAAATACAACTCTTCACCATTACAAAGATTAACTTGTTAATGTTGTTTAATGAAGTAGTCGCTGTTATACAGTAGAATCACACGAAACGCATAAATACAAAGTTCAGAGTTGCTGGTTCTTAAAGCAGGTGGGATTTAACAAGTTCAGATCCTTCAGGCAAATGCTACGAAAGTAGAAAACATACATCAGCCTGCGTCCTTCCCGAAGTACAGTTCGCAGTGAATTAGTTTCATTTATGGCTCATAATCTTCGTTGTTCACATTAGTGCATTATCTGTGCGTCTTTGGGCTACGAACTTATTATTTTAAACTGTACGTGCTATAGATTCCCTACGTACGACCTTCTCTGATATTAGAATTACTTTTCGTTTACGATTAAAGGCGGAGAGAAAGAAGGAATATTAAAAAGTTTGGAAACACGCGCATAGCGTAACATCTGACCTTCGCGAAGTCATCAATGACGCCAGAGTTGTCTGGGTGGTTGGGGACTTCTCAGGTAACCATGTTAACCAAGGAAACCATAATGACGTGATAATCAAGGTAAGGTAGCCTGGGGATTCCCCTGCCTATCAATTCCACCAACTTAATGTTGTCCGATTTTAACGGAAACTGGTATTTTTCCACAAATGTTAGTAAAACTCTTCAGTATAAAATTGCATACAAATTCTTTAATACGTTATCGAGTTGTCAAAACAGGGACAAACTGAGAGGAGTAAGAATAACGTGGAACTATTTTTCTAATAGTAGACCTTCATATTTATCTACTACAAATTCCTGCAGAATAATATGTCCTGACGGTTGAATCTCCATGATTTTACTTTGGGCAAAAGCACGAAGAATAATATTTTAACATGGTAATTAATTCTGATTGCGCTGCGTTATGAAGTTTGTCAGTCTAGATTAAAGTTGCCATAACCAAATATACACAGATATTAGGAAATAAATACAAAGTGTATTAACCTTTAAGCCTGTCTAGTGCAAGAGTGCAGTTTTAAATCAGCCCACTATAGCTCCAACCAGCCAAATAAATGTTGTTAGCCAGGTAGAAGAAACTTACACTCGGTGGCAGCGCCTGGCTGGCTGTGAATTGCTAACGATCTATTTTTCCTCATCGATTCTGCTGTGCTTCAGTGTATGGAGTAACACTGAACCGCGAAAACAAGACAGAACACTTTGCTTTTCCCTTTTTAAAGTGTTAGCCGTCTTAACACAGTTAACACGAACATGCCCTAGCCATGTCACATCCTGTCCGAGTGTAGGATTATCATCTTATTAGAAGCTTTACATACCCCTGCAGTATTAAAGAGTCAAGAACAGAAAATTCCACGCGAATAATTATATAATTACGTCTTGCTTTAGAAAAAATCGTTGCTCGAAGAAACACTGGTACACGCGCTGTTTTGCTGTGTCCCGCGTGCTAATGAATATTCATTGGGTCATCATAGATGCCATGCATTGTCACCCAACTAAAACATGTCTTGTTTCCCAGAAGAACCTTACCTGAATTAGAATTTTAGATGTTTCAACTCCGTCTTGAAAGTAACAGAGACGACTCAGTGACTTATTTCTTACAAAGGCATAATTAGCAAAAACATGTGAGACAGGAATCACGGATTCTTTAAATTATATTTTTATATGATTAAATTTTATTCTCAACATGGATACACAATACGAATGCACTAGAGCCTAACCAACCAACTTAAGCTTCTGGTAGGAATGACATAATCCTAGAATTTATTGTGCCTAACACAAAATCTTAATATCTGTATTTGTCCTTAGCCAGTTCAGTCCGGTTCATATTTTCACTGTATATTTCTCTAGACTTACGCGGTTAGACTATTTAACTGTTTGAAGCTCAGCAGGATAATATTCAATAATTCGGTTCGTACCGTAAAGAAAACACAGCGCTCACCATTGCATAGACTGACTTATCAATGCTGGATAAGTAAATTATAGCTGCTTACACAGAGAATCATGTGAAACCGATAAATACAAAATGCAGAGTTATTGGTTGTTAAAGCATATGGTACATATAGTCGCCGTTAAACATTTGTTCTTTGTAATTTAGATGTGACAATATAATATAAAATTGAAATTTTGCATGGAATATTTTCCTTCTTATCTTTATCCCATGCCTCTGTTTCCTTAATTACTTTCTTACATTTATAGCATTTAGAAACTGCCTAATGGTAGCAGCACTTAAAAAATAAAACATTCTGACATCTAATGTCGTTACTGAGAACTTGGTTTTACATAATGCGCTCACACACACACACACACAATCGCACATAAAACGTATGATACAGATAATGCGTTAATCATCAGTTTAAATATTTCAGAATGTCAACAATTACATAGGAACATCTTTTGGAATAAACCAACAAAATAATTAGTTCACACTTTTCCAAAATTTCATAATAGGTGCACGAAAAGACATGGCTTTCTGAATATCGCAATAAATTTATGTATTAAACAATGCGTATATCATTTTGTTTTTCGAAACCTTATAAAAGAAACTTTTGCTTTGTTGTATTTTTAGTTTCTGCTATCATAATGTTAGTTTACAAGGAAATTTTATTTGAAATAAAAACAAAGCTCCCTTCACTTCAAGAAACCTTACCCGATACGTAGAATGTAAAGCAGTTGTCGGGAATCTCGCCGATGCTGACACCGTCTGGTAAAAGCTAACGACCACCACTTAATTAAAATTTAAGATGCACTATAATGCGGTAAAGAGGGGGAATTCTGCAGCCAGGTCGTCTTGGGGTGTGATGAGCATCTATCAGGGGGTGGGTAATGGTATGGCTCGTCTCGTGTAAGATATCCTCCCTTATATAATACTTACATACGCACTAATGCATGTAAATTATAATTAAAAACCCCAGTCGCATCTGCTGTCCGCATATTGAACAACTGGATACTTTTTTGTCGGCCTTAATATCTGTTTACTTTTGACTCTCTTATGCTGAACTACAAACCCGGTTGATAGCAGTCTTACGTTATAATCCCAGACTAAAAGCATTTTGCGTTTCTGAATCATGATAATAAATATGGGATCTTCAAACTTTCTTTCTCCCTTAAGACTACCAATAACGTCAGTGCTATGACGAGAATAATTGAAAAGAACGAGGAATGTTGCTTCGTTAACTTAATACGAGCTCGTTGTTACGATGGAGCACTGTTGTTCGTGGAAGCCAAGACGCACGTCTGTTTCAGCGGAGTCACGCTGATGTTTGTGGGGGATGAAATGAACGCTGCTTTTTTGCATAAATCGAACGTTTCCTGATTTAACTTTTTGCTTGATTTCAATTCCAGAACGTTATCTCAGCCGCCTGGAGGACACGTAATTGGAACCTCGTCACCGTTCAGTCTTTCAGCAAAATGTGATCGGTAAGTCTTTTCAGAGATCATTATCGAGTAGGTAGATTTTACGAAGTTATCGACATCTTCTGAAAAGTTCCTTAAGTAGTCGGGCACATAAAATCAATGCGTTAAGGGAATGCAGAAAGAAAGTAAACGTCTCTTAAACTGTGTAAGATTTGAGGTTTTCACAGCCGTGAGTATGAAGATTTCTGTTAAACTGTTTTACGGAGATCTGGTGAATTTATGCATGAGATTACTTAGACTTCGAAGTGTCAGAATAAGCATTTCGGGATGTTGTTGCAACATATCCAGCCTTCCTAAACATTACCTCAGCTTCTCTTTTCCTCTGTGACGGTCTAACAGACGGACAGACGGACGGAGGGCCTGTCGGTTCGTTCGGCCGATCTGCATGAGACAGCCATCAATCCCAGACCGCTCCCCAACATCAATCTTCCTAGCTGCAGCACATGGAACACGGAAGACTCCATACGACTACAGGAGACCGACACCCCACCCCCACCCCACCCCATTCGCTCGACCAACCGACCGCACTTTTTTGACTTGGAGATGGGAAGTGAATGGGAGCTAGTGAAAATTATGCGCGGGTGGAGAACACGGGTTCCCTTCTGAATCTACACCACGTTTCAGCGAAGATTCCCCCAGTTGAAACCCAGTTTTTAATTGCGTTCATAACGCTGCCGAGCTCCTATTAAATTGGCTCCGTCCGCATGTAACAACTCGAGAAAAGATTAACGGATTTTCGTAAAATTTGGTATTGGGGAATTTTATAAAGAATTGTCGACCTGTTTTAGTTTCTATTTAGATCGGACAATTTCATCGATTTAACTTAAGCAAGAGTGTTTTCAATATGTGACGTTCTTCTGTTTTACTTTTATTGTTCTTTGTAAGATCGACTTTAATAGTATCTTCTCACCGACGTCTTGTTTTTTTTTTCTTTCTTGAAGATTCAGGCGAAAAAATTACGTAGGCTTGTGCAACGGTTGGTGTCACTTTAACTGGAACAGACTGTAAGTTTCGTGGTTGCACTGAACTGTGATCAGGACATTTCCAAGCCAAATTACGCAGTACGAGCGGACGACGATATGCCCTCCCCTCATCCTCTTGCCTGTTTCTTGCCCATCCCCTCCCCCAGAAAGGAGCAGCCACGGATCAACCAGAATAACAAACGATTCTGGTCGCTGCAGGATGCTGGTGTTATTGTTCCCTGTCTGCCAGCCTGCTTCAAATTACGTTCTGTTCTGTTGTGGTCACTTCTCCGTGCTCTTGTCTGTTACGATAACACCTGGACCAGTTCCTCACTTCGCCAGAATTCATGCTCATAATTTAAAAATTCTGCCCACGTTCCTTGAATTCTTTGCGTTAAGTTTGTAAGTAACGAAGAGTTGTAATGTCACTTTTTGGACATCGTCTATGGCAGTGGTATTCAACCTTTTTTGTTCGCGTACCCCCAGATATAATTTCTCTTCAACTTTGTACCCCCAAAGTTGTTGGTGTATAATTCAAGTTATACATAAAAATAAATTAAATTAATTACATTACTGATTATTCAGTGTTTATCATAAAATAATATATATTTTTTTTAAATTTCACGTACCCCCTAAGATGTTTTCGCGTACCCCCGGGGGTACGCGTACCCAAGGTTGAATACCACTGGTCTATGGCAAAACGTACAGAATTACTATCGTAGTGACGTTTTTAGGGGCTGAACTGCGGTTTAAGAGATTGGGTCGCTCTAGTTTATTTTACGAGCGAGATTAATCAAGTCAAAACCATCAGACTGTATTTATTTAAGATTCATTTTAATATTATTTTTTTCAGTTTTTTTTAAGAATATATTTTTGCACTCATTTTATCACTTCCACACAAAAAAAACGCGTATGACTTAATATATGGATTTACATGAACGACATGAATTTTGAAACGATACAAGGGTGAAGTGAAATCGGTCTATCCTAGCCCATATTTTAGTTGGAAAATGAAGAAAGTGAAAAGTTTAAGAAGACTGGTAACGAGGATCGACCCACAAACTTTCAGACGCGATTCGGTCTTAATGAAGAACCAACTTGGTCGATGTATAAGCGTGAGCAACTTCATGTTTTCCAATTGTAAATACATAGCCGAAACGAGCCGCAAATTTAGAGACGGGAATTAAACTGCACTCCACTGTAGCATTTCTTTTTCTCTTTACCATACATTTTTCATTAAAGAAACTTCCGATTTTAATTACGTTAGGTTTAGCAGGGAGTGGGGTACGTGAGGGGGATGGGGGTTGCACTAAGTATGCTCAGCGCTTTTCTTCTACGTTAATGATTTCCATATGCTAATCCTGGTGGAGCACTGGGTCGTGTTCCAAGTGTTGTATAATTACGCAGGTCGCCACCGCGCACCTGAGCATGGTGCTATTTCATCCCGCCTGCGCCATGTTGACAGCAGCAGTTAAGAAAAGTGTGCTTATGCATTTCGTAAAGTTTTAAAATAAAGACTATGGTAAGCTCTCTATGAAACTTACAGGATCTGTTGCATTTTAAGTGGTAAATAGGACTGGTAATTCAGAGCGTGTGGTTCTCAACCTGTGGAACCGGCTTTTTAATACTCCATACGTTAGCTCAGAGTTCATACGACCCTGGTTCTTGTGCTGTTGTATAGTAGCCGTCACCAAATTGCAAGTTTCAAGGTCACGATAAGATCGTCGCCGTAGCACCGCCGCGCTGGTGACTTAGAGCCACCGCCTGGTAAGGGAGGGGGTGCGAAGTCCTTCCGTGGCCTTGAAACATACAAGTTGGTGACGACTGCTATAGTTCAATAAAAAGTGTTTTTTTTTTTTTTGGAACAGACGAAGGAAAGTGTTAATTGCGTTTGCTGTTGTAAGGTGTCTCCCACATTTCTCTTTCACTTTTCGACGTATCTTACGGAATGGGACACACAAAACACTTCATAAAAGATGTATAATATTTTAATGGATTATACTGTTCACGTAAACTCATTTAGAATTTTTCATTTCGCGTCATGTTCTCAAGTACATAAAGCATATAGCGTGTGCTAGGAGGATTATCGTGAGTGGGATTAAATGAATGTGGTGGAACGCGTCGCAGCACGTGCCTGAGGCAAACAACGAGAGCCATAAGAAGAACATTCCGGCAAAGCCTACGGCGATATTGTTGATAGCGTGCTGCACTCTATCCTGTCATCCTTTACACATCAAATACTTCATAATCGTAAATTAAATATTGTGTTAAGAGTTAACGAAACTTTACGCAGCCCGGAAAAAAGTGACGGCGAGCCTCATGCGTCCCTCAGGCCACGGATTGCAGATTTCAGCATGAAACTGGCACGTTTCCTTCTGAATACGTGCTTTCAGCGGGTGCCCGCAATAAGGTACAGATGTCGTCTGCGTCGCTTGTTATGTCGTCGAGCCAGGGCGTCACTTTGAGACGACACGGCGACATGCGCACCGCTAAACAGGGGCGTCATTTGTTTGGGTGACATCCACAACTGGGCGTCTCTCTCACGGGTCTCCCACAACTGCGTAGACGCACTGGCTGTGCAAATTGTCAATTTCATTTTACATCTTCGTCAAATCTGAGGCACGATGGACAACTGTTCATGTCCCGGTCATGAAAATCACGTGTTCGAAATTTGTCGTAATTTGTGATTGACAGAAGAAATAGTTGTTAGACATCTTTGTCTAACAATTCTGGAATAACCTTTTGAAACCGAAGCGTATTTAAAAGTATTTTAAAATTTTGCTCCTATCTTACAGAAAACATAACCTAAAATAATTACAAAGATCACCTGGTTGATGCTATTTAAGAAAATAATCCATGTTTACACTGAGAATCATGGACTCCCAGAATAAACTGCAGAGTCACTGAGTTTCAGAGGATGTGCGTGCTAATGGGATTTAGAGCGTCAAATATGTTTCAGTTCGCAAATAATTGTTGGCATAGGCCAACAGCCTATATTTTTACATAGTTCTTGTCAAGACATTTCTCATCCTATATAAGACCCAAATGTGTTTACAGTTCAAATCTTGGCAAAATATTTATTTAGAATTCAATCCACACTTAGTGTTATCCTCCCTTCTGTTGTTTCGATTAGAATATTGCGCATACCCAGATCTGGTCCGAGGGTAGCTCAACCAGGGGCCCAACAGATAGACTTTGTCCACTTTCCCCCTTCTACCTGAAGACGGAAGCTGTAGTTTTATGATCTTATAATTTAGTTGATGGAAAAAGTTCAAAAGAGTCATTTTACAAATCATAATTTGCAACCAAATAGTTTCTCCATATTTATAGAATTATAAGTGATCAGTTTATTTGTTCCTGACCTTTGTATATCAGAATGGATGTGAATAGTGAGTTGGAATGACACGATAAAAGGTTGTCGTAGTGACTTTCATTAAATAAACGAAGTTGTTACTCTAATATATTGCTTATTCGAGATTCGAAGTGGGGACCATATAAATATTTTAAAATAACGGGGAATGGGCAATAACATATACAGCAGTTGGCCCTTGTCTTGGCTCAGTTTCTTTGGCTCTTGATGGCAGCAGCAGACGGTGAAATGCAGCCAATGGTCGTGAAAGGAGCCTCAGGGAAGGTACACCAGATGTCAGGACGTGATAGATGACCTCAGTCGTTACAATAACCATCTCCAGAGAGGCAAGAGAGGAAAATAAAGAACACAAAGACAACCGAAGTAACACATTTTCAACATCTATCAACATTATAAACCCTGTTCTTGAAACACAACGTTTAGTTTAACCCCACAGCGTTTATGCTATAGTAATTTTCTAACATTAAAAATGACCTTACCCTAAAATTGTTGTGTGGTCGTTAAAATGCAGCTGAGGATGGGTCTGGGAATAAAAAAACGAGTGTGTGTGTGTGCCCAAGATGTAATAGTTCTCTCGTGGCTGCGTCAGCAGAGCGAAAAGTAATTAGCCTCTCCGGTGAATTATAAACTTACACTATCCGTATCACAGCCCCAACCTACCAGTTACGTTTTACTTCTAAGAAGGGAAATATGACGTCACAATGTCGGGACATTACAATCAAAAGATTTGAAAAAAAATTAGGAGTTACCATTTTCAACCTGTAACCTTACTACACAGCGGTTAGAACGCTGGCCTTGTAATCCTGGGGTCTTGGGTTCGATTCCCGGCGGTGCCCGAATTTATAACTTGTGTTGGACAAGGCCGTGGTCTAGGCAACACGGAGTTTTCCTCCACGGGCTTCCCCGGTTTCTCCGTGGCATCCCAACAATTACTCCATTCACACACAGAAGAAGGCAATGGCAAACCACTTCTGGATCATCTGCCAAGAACGTATATGAACAGGTCCCAGTCCGAGAAAAGGATGCAAGGATCCTGTTCATATGGACCTGTCGTCAGACAGAACACTAAATAAAAAATAAATAACCTTACTACACGTTTAATAAATTTTTAAACTGACGAATTTTCAAGAAATTTGGAATGGACAGGCCACCCTGCAATTTTTTTTTCTAATTTTTCACCATCAGTAATACCAACACAGCGAGCTCGGAATTTCTGAGATCAGGTCGACGCTACGCAACTAATACCGAAAGAGCCCAAAATCCTCAAATGTTGTGTTGTAACAGATATTAAAAGACTATACAGCATTTTTTTTGTTAAGTATGCTGTAAAATAATAATATGACTGGTGATTTAATGCACATTGGACCTAGAGGTTCAGTTTAATGTAAAGATAAGTTAGAAGTATGCTTATAAATTGTTTTTTTCAGTATACAGCTATGAAAATAAAAGAGGTACATAATTTTAAACGTTATTTAATTTTGGACTGCATTATTATATTATATAAGGTTTTACCAACTTCAATTTCACCTTTCCATAAAACTGAAGCATTTGAAGGAAGGCGTCGTTATTTTTTCTAGACCTAAAATGATTCTTTCGTGTGAAAACTCTTTTTCCTGGGACTCGAACCCAGGACAGTTTTTGGGGTGTAGCCTTTGTTCTGTAATAAACCTGGACTTTACTCGAAAAAAAAATTTCTCGACAACTCATAGGAAAACCATCAGTGAGATTAAAATTAATTTTGGTTGCATTTCAACCTATTAAAACGTGTGACAAAAATGTAAATTTAAACAAATTCTAATTAGAATGCCTTATTCTTCGCAATGTAAGTAATTTCTACCAGTCGCCATCAGATGGCAGCAAGTACAGACCCGACACTGTGGTGCCTCTACGAAAGTCCTGTATCGGCTCCGGTGACTCGGTGAATAGTTTCTCTGTCTGTTTAACCTACCGCATGTCGCTTGTAATTCAGGCCATAAGTTGTTCGTCAGAAGTTACATTTGAAACAATTGCCACTTTTTGTCGTCTAGAAACAACAATTTGTACAAATGAATTCTATGAAAAAGCAGAATTCATGTAATAAGCTAAATATGTATATCATTTTTCATTGTTTAACGACGTCGTGTTATGTCGAAAAGGCAGAGGGTGATCATGAAAGGTGAGATTTCAAGAATCAGAAGGCAAGCCATTGTGGCATCCATTTGCTTTGTCGTTGAGATATTCTCGTAGTTGCATTGTCCTGCTTGTGATTTCTTTCTTAGAGACACTGTATCAACTGCACAGGTTTCCGTCATTTAATACTTTTTTTTGTGTGAACTTAGAATAACGTGGAATGAAGTTTTTGGCATGTCTAAGAACTCCTATTTTAAATTTATTATTTATGGACATTTGTACCAAACCCTACAGCGCAGACTTAAACTTCTCAACAAGGCTTCTGGGAATACAATTCCACCTCGTCCAATCTGATTACTTAACACCATAAAGTAACAAAGGTAGAACTATGCCCCTTGAGGTATTTGAACCAGCGATGCCATTGATCCATCGGTCGCAGATTATCAGCGCCTTAAATTGCACGACCTTTGATATCGACTTCGACAAACTTTGAAACAGATTTCTTTCGGTTCTGAGCCAAACTTCGTATCTGCAGTTTGTAATTTTGCCTGTTAATACCGCCGTCCAAAAAAGGACATATGAATTACCTCCCCAACCCCCTTATTTAAGAAACCTGCTGCTAAGTCCTATCATTTTGCATCCGGAGTTAAATCTGAAATAAGCTTAACGTGTCGAGTCATCAGAAATGACAACACTTGTTTTCGGTCCTGTCCGATTGTCTTTTTCCGCCATTAAAGCCACGCCTGCACGTTCTTGACAACTTTGGCCCTGACATCATCTGAGTTGTACCTGAGAGGATGGACAGACAGACAGATTTCGCAATGTCCCTTATTGAAGTGTTGAGTAAGATTGGCCTCGTGGACAATTTCTTTAGCAACAACAATGCAGCGCTAAGAGCCTACATACTTTCATCTCACGCTCAAGGGTAATAATACAATCTTTATATATTTACAAATTCTTCCGTCATTATTTTAAATATTTGCGAAATAAAATCTTATGTATTTGTTTTAGAAGTCTGTCGTATTTTTATATATCATCGTAATAATTAGTCTATATTATTTCTTTCGCCATGTTTTGCCAAAAATGACAAGAAACGTCCTTAATTCTTCTACTTAAAAACAACAAATTAAAAACATAATATGTATAGTTAATATATTTTCTTATTTTAAGATGTCTGTTCAAGGAATTGAGCCCAGACTACAAGAGAGCCATTTTTATAGTCAAGAGTACTCCATTCCGTATGGCTATAAAAATTTGATAATTCCACATCCCAGCCCCAACCAGAATTCGCGTTATTATTCTTAAAAATCCCTGTAACCTATTAAGAGTACGCGAAGTAGTGATTCTGTGTTTCAGTTACCAAGTCACTTCAGCCTGAAACTGTTAGATGCAGCTCGAGTCACGATTAATATGAAATTTAGCTTCATCCGAAAATCGTGAGGCTATAATTTAACAAATTTGCTTCTTAAATTCTTACGCAAACATTTAACGGGAAAACTGCCATTGTCATCGACGTTATTTGTTAAGCAATTAATCTGGTGTTTGTGTTTGTGAAGTTTTGTTAAATGCATGAAATTAATTTGTTATTCACCTCTGCAGACGATTGGAAATTTTGCTGATTGTAACCGTGGCCTCATTCTGTTGGTTTACCGGTTGACTTAAACAATACGTATCTCATGTTTCATTCTTTTCTGTACAACCAAGATAAACAGAACGGAAGTACTTTCTTGTGATTTATTATAGCGTCCCGCTTCTAATACTTTCAATAAGAATAAATGATTTGCTTCAGTTTGGATCACTTACGTTAGAAACGCGTTCTTAAAAATGTTATACTTTTCATTCACTTAAATTCAGTTTGAAATACAAATATTGTAGCGGGTCACATCCAGTTTAATTTATCAAAACATTAAATGTGTAATTACTGGCATTACGTGAATGCTTAAATAAATGCGAGACCCAGTTCTCTGTGTAGTCGTCACGAACGAATCGTCCTTAATTGCTACACGAGAACCTTCTTTTGTTCAAAAGCGTTCGTAATAGTTTGTGCCACCAACCAGAAAAATTGAATCCGTTCTCCTGTTTCCGCGTACTGAGCGCTCGTCTTCACACGACACCTATCGTTGGGGTCTGGAAGATATGAGGTTCCCATTTTCCTTTCCAGATCACGTGACCTAGGTGTGTTTTATTGCCAGGTTAGCTAAGAGGGAACATTAATCTGTGTTCAACAAATAACGGAAACACATTTGGAAATATTTTAAGGATGTGGAAAGTTTCTTTTTATTTCTTTTCGCAAACGTTTCGACATGAATTTCATTGCAACGTAATGTCTTGCTTTTCTCTCGATGGACCCAGTCGCGCTTCGGAGTTATTACTGCTCGTAATTTCAAAAAAATATATTGTTTTAGGAAATTATAACAGCTATTTAATTTTTGAAACTTATTTCAATTCCATTAAGTATATATTTAATTTCTCTGTGTATATTTTCGTGATTCCTTTGTGACTGTGTCTGATTTAAGTATACCTGTGCATAATTAAAATATGAGTGAGTTTCTTCTTAGTGGCAACAAAACAAACTCCATAGAGCGGAGCAGATTCCTTGGTGAAGAAGCTCATGTAGTCGATGTAATTCTCCATCTCTTATGAACCTCAAGAGATCATTACCTTGTTCACAAGAGCACGTCGCTAGATCATTTCTTGAGTTTTATTAGCAATATTTCCTATTCGTACGAAGCTGTTGTTCGTTACCACATTTTTATCTTTTATTTAGCACCAGGCCAATAGAATTTTCTGTTATATAGGTTTATTTGCTGTTAAGTTAAGCAAATTAAGGGATTTATACGAACTGCTTTACTGGTTTCATATTTATCTGTTCATTAAGATGTTAAGTCAGATTTCATTTTTAGTCGTAGAAGGACAATTTCGTTTGACATAAATATGTAAATTGAAATATGAATATACACATGTATTTTGGATTGTTTTTAAAAATCATCAAATATCATTTATTTAAAAATTAAACGGTACACGTCATACTCTGTTGCATTCATTTATGTAAAAGTAAATATTCAATAAACAATCAATCTTGTATACAGTAACGCCAATACACAAATGAAATAAGTGTTAAGAAATTCACGCATCTCTTTTGATAAAAGTAAGCAGATGTTACACCGTTGAAACAAACGATATATGAATAATATTGGAGAGATCACAAGTTTCCGAACACCTATTATAAATTCAGCGATACTGAAACATGCTCTGTGTTTACCCATTTGTATGCTGCATATTCACCTACACCTACTATAACTATAAACACAAAATTAAACTTAAAATATAGACATATATTTACTTAAAAATATTAGTTATAAGTTCATAAATAATTTTAAAATGTGTGCATTTTTATGAACATAGTCACATGTTTTGAAGAAGATGAAATGTATGATTGGATTTGAGTACATACAACATCAAACATGAAAATGTTATTTTTCTGAACTTTCTACGGGTTTTAACGGTTAAGTTCGCCTTTTGTAAGCTTCTGTGATTGCTACAGGTATAAATTGCAAACTGATGGATCAAAACATTGTTCTAATAGTCCCAACACACACGTGAGATACGCTGAGACATGAGTTTAACATAGAGAGGAGCCAGGGTTTAGAAAGATTTGCCTTTATGTGTTACACGTCGTAATATTATAACATTAAAGGAAACACAAAGTAACCTAATTTTCAAAATGAGATTGCATTTCCATGCAATCTGACCAATAGACTGCAATTATGTATGCGTGTTCACAGTTGTTCATTTGTAATGACTCAATTTTTATATTCTGAATATAGCATATTATCCCAGATGCAATAATTTCAAATAAGACAAAATATACATTTCAGTTCAGTAAAAATTATACGGTTTTTACTATATGATAAAATTTGTTAAGGATACCGAAATTTACGATACATAAAGGACATTAAATGAACTTCATAACCTCAAGGCTGTTTTTTTTAGTTAGGACAAATTTCTTACGATTTCTTAAGGAGCGTGTACTGCATTATTAAGTGCACAGCTGTTCTGCAACACGTGTTAACAACACTGTTGTGTTCCGAAGCGTTTTATTTAGTGTAGTAAGTAACATTTGCACGTGACATGTCTTATACTAAATCTGCCGTGTGTCTTGGTCGTCTTCGGACCTCAGATATCCCTGCTGGCTCTGTACGTAGAATCTTTTGCCTCCTGGAGATGGCATTTGCCTGCCGTCGTCTTTCACCGTCAGCTTGGTGCCTATCTGCAGCGACCAGGGTGCTGGCTGTCGGGGGTTATAATCTCGATATCGTTCGTCTCCTACGACAGGATTCGAAGGTATGACAGTCAGCTGATTGCGGGGCGTATTTCCGGTGCGTCCGTACTGATGGTACCGTGACGGATGTAGCGCTGCGTTAGGTCCATCCGCAGGAGGAGGAGGAGGAGGTCCGCGCCGCTGATCATATGCGTACCTCTCTCCAGTTTGGGGTTGTTGATAAGGTGCGGGAATCCGGTTGTATCTGGACACACCGTCAGGGTCTCTGTATTGCTGGTAGGGAGTTGGTGGCCACGCGTTTTGGGAGGGATGCCTTTCTGCATCGATGATGGAGTAGCTGTTGCCACCGTTTCCGGGTTGACGGTAACGATATGGGGCTTCTCGACCAGACGGTGGCCCTATAGGACTGTCCTCATATCGACTTTCGCGAGGGTACTTGTTATATGACCTGCCATATTCATATCGCTCATCGTATCGTGGTCTCTCACGCCGGTAATCGATATCTGCTGGTCTGCTACGAGTTATTTCGGGAAGGTTTGCGTAGTAGATGATCCTTCTGGGAGGCTCTCCTTCATGCCGATAGTCTACAGGTTCCCGGACGTAATCACTCGAATATCGAGATTGTTCTATCTGCTTGGTGGGGATCTCGTTGTACCTCATATTATGAACGTCGTTCTCATCAACGGTGTGGCTGGTCCTGTGCTGAGGAACGCCTGAGTAATAACTACGAGTTCCTGTCGCTTGTTGCGTTCGTGATGTCACAAACTGAGGTTTCGCGTTATCAAATCTCCTCCACTGTGCAGGGTTCTCATCTACGGCGTCCACTGCTGGCGAAGAAGTATCTCGCTTTTCGCGACGTCTTGCGCCCGCCTCTGATTCGTCAGATGGAAAATTAAACGCTTTGTGACGACGTAGGTTTCCATGTGACTTCCTGTGATCGTGACGGTGCGTATCTCGCCGTAACCTGCTGTTTAGTTGCACGGTGAAAGCGGCGTTGTTCAAGTTACGTCTCCGGGCAGTAAGTGCCTGATGGCTGCCTGACTTTTCTTTGCCCGTCGCCTCACCCAAGTACCGATAAGACGGTTCATCGCTCACAATATTATCGCCGTCATTACTCTCATATTCTCGTGTGTAAAGACGCTCAATGCTTGGTATTAACCTCCGATATTTAAACATCGTGGGTGGGGGGTCTTCAGCAGGCGATGCGTCTCTTTCTGAAGTTCTCGGTGGCAAGAATTCGCCCATGGAGGCAGAAGTCACGAGGCACGGTAACACCGTCAACAAAGTCCAGTGCAGCAGCATGCTGAATGGGAAGACTGGTAGCCCCTGGAACAAATTAAAGTCGAGAATTTTTATTAATCTTCGTCGATTCTACTCCAGTATATGAATAATGTAGCCTCATTGCCTTAAACTTTACAGAGGATTCGCACTTTTCTGCTACTTTACGAGAAACTTTAACGAATCAACAGCGAGGCAAAATGCCTCCATCTTCATCTCTGAAAATGGAGGCATTATGTTCCTCCGAAACGTTTCTGTGAGAGTTTTGATGAGAAAGTGGCTGATTAGTTTTTGTGATCCCTGAGTCTGCATTTGACAGTGGTTGAACTCCATCTGTGGTCTCTGAGTTGACAATTAATGGTTGCTTCCTGATTGTGATTTTTGAGTTATTAGGTAATATTATTTGTGACCCTACGTTAACAGTTATCTTGGTCCGTAATTTATCAGTTAACGCTGGTTTTATTGCTCAGAGATTTTCTGGTGAAAATGCAGCGTTTCTTCAGCGCACGAAAATTTACTGAGAGTAATAGAGAAATTACGAATAATAGGGGATTTCTGAAGTAACCTCTTTTACAAACTAACTGCTATAGAGTGTTTAAACTATTAGTTGGCAGCTTTTCCCAGAATATACGAGCAGTACTGAAGCCAGAATGTCCCCATTGTTCCGCTTATGCGTATTATAATCACCGTGCCAGTTAACGCACGGCTGATAACTCCTAGATTTCTGCAGGGCGTAATTTGTTCAAAAGAGAGTCAGAAAACAACTCGTCACACAGGGCAATTATTCACAACAATTTCCACCTGGGCAGTTTGTTTTCGATCCCACATCTTGGTTATATAAATTACGTTTTAATCAACATGTATTTCTTGACGGAAATAGTCGAACCAGTTACCGGAACTTCACGAAGTTTGATATGAACCTTATGCTACATGAACTAATGAATAAAATTATTTCAAGTTTCTTTAACCCTTTAAAACCCAGTGGGAACTATACATACCACTACTTTAACAGTCAGTAACTTTGCATTTTACATTCATGGTTTTGTATGACTCTCCCTGTTATTTCTCTAAACAGCAAGTAGTTGATCTTTGTAATTGTGAAGGGCTGTGTTTTCTTTGCGGTACGGTCTGAATTCTTAAATATTATTTAGACGACCTTCGGCTTTTAAGGGTTTAAAAATGGTTTTTGCTGAAAATTTATCAAGGCTCCTAATAACAAACTTCACCTTTTGTATTTGCTGAGATCGTTGAAATGGATCTACATTTAAACATTACGGGCAGCGATTGAATTTCACAAAAAAATATTTTAGTTGCAACATCACTGTAAGTGTTAGCTGTTAAACCACAATCTGCGAGCGAGTTGACAGAATGTAGCAGGCAGGCCACTGGCCTCTCGTTCCCAGCCCTGCACAACGTGGCGTTGCGAATCCACGACATAGCAGACTTCACACGAATTTCCGGGGTTTTCACTGAACATCCTGCGATTTCAATGCCATCCTATCGATGGCCATTACGATAGCCCAGAGGTTCCAGCAGACATGCCCTCGCACTCAGTGACACGTTTAAAACAGTTATTCTATGCTTAATACATATTTTCAATGAAACACAACTAAAAAACTCAGAAAAAAATCACCTAGATTCAGTTTAGGTGAACCGTTTCGTGTTACTATCCTACATGATAACATATAATTTTAATAATACTGAGTTTATTTCTATGTTGTGAGGGTTAAAATAATGTTTTGTACGTGTGTCAGACTTGCTCTCTCATGTTAATAGAATAATACGTATTGAGGGTGTTTGAGAATAGGGTGATGAGGACAGTATTTGGATTTATGACGGACAAAGTGTCAGGAAGCTGGAGAATTTTTCACAATGGGAGCTCAGTAATTTGTTCTATCATAATATTATATTTGGATTATTTAATCAAGAAGAATGGTTTAGGCTTGACATGTAGCGATCACTGGGGGAGTTGATAAATGTGTACAAATCTTTTTCATTTTGAAAGGAATAGATCACTCTAGATTTTGTTGTAGGTTGGAGGATAGTATTAACTTAGATCTCAAGGAAATCGGTTTGGATTGATCTGAGGGAGCATACGGATTGGTGATGGGCTCATATGAACACGGTAACGAACCCTTTTGGTTACATAAACGGCGTAGAAATTCCTTACTAATTGAGTATGTAATCATCTTCTCAAGAACTCTTTCGCATGGAGTTAGATGGTTGGACTAAACGGTGTGTTTGTGTTTTATTACTCGTTAACTCCATTCTACGTTATAACTGTTCCTGTAAGCTGTACAATGACCCAACAAATGGAAATTACAATCCACCTCCACATGACATTGTGAAGGTTTTATTCAGCTGTCCAAATCAGTGACCACCAAGGCCGAATTTTAAACTCGTTAAGGGGGAGTTGGAATTCAATGTAAGAAAATCTGATACATGCAGAACCCAGTTTCTTTAGAGGAACTTCGTCGATGTTGGCACGATTAAACTGCAGCACAGTTTAGCCGAAATAAAATGCTCTATAATTTACGTACGAAGAAACACTCGCCAGAAATTTAAAATGATTAAGATCGACTTTGGACTGAATTTGTGCAGAATACTTAATGGGCTACATGACATAGAAAAATTGCAGGATGAACGATTAGGAAAGAGAGAAAAACAATATATAAATAAATAAGAAAAGAACGTAGAACTGTGTACTGCTCAGAAAGAGTACATAGAGGACGTAGATGACATGCATATATATATATATATATATATATATAGTTATTTTGATCGTAAATACATAGAATATGTTCTGTGCAGTATTTATTAAGTGGAAAACATTGGAAGTCCTTGGTAATCCGTTAAAAGCAGTAACTTATATTTCCGATTTCGCCATATCCGAAGTAGAAACTCAGTGTTATTGTCTTCGTCTGACACACGAAAATTACTGAAGCTCGATGAAACTTAGTTAGCTTCAACGATTGAGTACGAATAAATTTAATACACTTTTCATATCACACGGGAATATTTCATGTGATCAGCTTAAACTGACTTATAATGGGTTGAATTCATCTTAAGAGCTCTGAATATTTAATTCTCTGATAATCAGTTGTTAACCAGAGCGCAAGTTGCAGAAATATGAGAAATAGGAGAAGCCGATTTTCGTGATCTTCTTACACACACTTAATGTGAATTAGTGCGTAAACATTAAACGTCTTTTCAGAAAATGATACTGGATGTTCCATAAAAGAATAACCAAGTAGTTGCTTTAACAAGGAATTCTATGGAATTTCTCTTCGTGGACAGGGAGGTCTTCTTAAATTATCCAGCACCTCTGGTGGTCAGCGTAGCATCTCCATGACTATGTACGATCCATAAAAATAATGTATCGACTGGGACTCTGCTGCATATCACAGAGCTCCCTAGTTGCAATCTCGGTGGGAAACGTCAGTTATTCTAACTGAATTATATCGTGGTATTCCTCAGTTTCACCAGGTAAATTCTGAGAGGAGACCTTGACAGAGCGGGCAGCAATTTAACTGACACATTCTTCTCACCTCTTCATTCATAATCGTTTTATTGTTCATCATTATGTGTAGTTGGTAAGAAGTCGTTAAATGCACCAAGATGAAGCATTGCAGAAGAGTCATGCTTTGTCCTAGCTATCAATGAAAGGTCACGCGTTGAACTCAGATTTTAAAAAAATTGAATCAGTTGACCTCAGGTCTCTGAATGCCACTGTCATTTTCTTTCCGCTAGACTACGTAATTGGGCCCGAACCGTTACGAAGCCGGTATTCAGAGCAAGACAATGTGTTCTTTAAGGCACCACACTTCCGCCTGCTCGTACTGACGACCCATGTAGGCCTAGGTAGACTTCATTCAGTCGGAGGAAAAACAGCTTTCTAATTCTAAACTCATAATGTAAAAGAAAC
Source organism: Zootermopsis nevadensis (assembly GCF_977971745.1). Classification (NCBI taxonomy): domain Eukaryota; kingdom Metazoa; phylum Arthropoda; class Insecta; order Blattodea; family Termopsidae; genus Zootermopsis; species Zootermopsis nevadensis. The sequence goes on along the minus strand of NW_028259140.1, from coordinate 6,261,919 downwards.
CAAAATTAAAATATTCGGTTCCGTTATCAAAGGAAGTTTTTAAGATGGCTGTCTTCTTGGTTGTAGCGCCGTTTAGTCTGGTAGAAGTTTATCAGGGCGATGAGGCCTCGAGGACTTGGAAGTTCAAAAATTCGAATGCAACGAAGCGTTTCTCCCAAACGGCGTGTCGCTTAAAAACTGACATAAAGAACTCCTGTGATGATAATCACAACACCGGGAACAATTACAGATATTACTTCGACTTCGAAAATTACAGGAGTGTCCTGGAAATATATAACGACGTGGGCATCAGTATAATAAATGTCCGCTTTGAAGAGACAACTTAGGGGCTACCACAAATTTTACATGGGCAAAGTGAGTTTCAGGGAGTCAGTCTGCAGACTTTCTCAAGTTTTTGCCAGCAGCTACTGGAATGTCGAAGGCGACCTTCCTCAGGTCGTTGTCATAATGTTTGACCGTAATGAAGCAATTGCAAGGTGAATGGTTATTTAACGAAAATAGTAACATAGGAAACAAGGCTACATTCGTTCCTTGTATTTCATCTTTTGTTTTGTTTACCAGTACTTCCGGACGAAATCAGTAGCCATAGCAACGGGCGGTTATTGTTCCTGGATCCGTAGCATTCAGATTCGCTTAGCGGATGTTTAGGTGTCGTGTCATCGTGCTGTGTTACCAACACGTCTCATTTTATGTCCAAAATACTATTGCAGCCGCTCTATTCTATAAAAAATCTTTGCTAACATTAATAACCATTCACTGTCTTACAGTCATTCCTAAAGGAAGTCAATGGACGGGCCTACGTAACATATGGACGCCCTAGGAAATTGTTGATAAGATGTTAGGATTCTTGAGGAGGCAAATAAACTGCCTTAGACATTTGTAAAGTCTGTATGATTGAGGAATTTAGAAGAATCTCCTCGATGCCAATCAAACCTGTTGTTGAAATACATTTTGTGGATCTAAAATATATGCTGTTGTTACATAGTCATAAATTGAATTAGTAACCAGAAGTGGGTGTTTCAAGTACAGGAAAGAGATGGTAATTAAAACAGATGACTAAACGAAACGAAAAAAACACCATGGGACAGAGTCCTAACTGGTATTAGCTCAGCTAGTCAAGAAATTCGCCGCCCTTTGAGGAACATGAAGGTTCATTACCATATTTACAAGAGCCCGCCATCGATTTCTGTCCTGAACCAGATAAATCTTGGCCCATCTACGCTTAGTCTACCGAGTGAGCTTCCGAACCAAAATTTTATACGCAACTCTCATCGCCTCGATGCCTCATCCGTCCCATCCTGTTTTAGTTGATCATCCTAGTAACATCTGATGAATACTAGTTATGGAAAGTTGCATTAGAGAGACAGACAACGTATAAACAGCTCAAGTTCAAAGGTTGGAATCCAATTAAACGAAAAGGATGTGTTTCGGTAACTTTCCTGTCAGAATATCACTAAATACGCTATGGAGTAGATATATTTTCAGTCTACAAAGCATTTTTCATTTTAACTTGTAAAAATTAAAATATAATTTTTTAAGTATCGTGTAATACCGTTGTATTCCGTGTCAGTATTTTATTAAATGTCGTCCACTGCAACACATAACAATAAGCTGAATTCATCTTGTTAATTGCTTATTGCCTGGGCCTATTACCGAGCCACCATCAGAAATGTCATTGGGTAATAACTAGTTAAAAAAATTTATTGCGATCAATTTATGAACTTACGTGTTTCGTGTAATATACTTCATATGAATGATATACCTGCACTTGGCTTGGTAATAAACTAAACTTGTTGTAATTGATTTTACATCTTATTCTTGTGTTTTGCATTGGACGTCATCTAACAAACCTTTAATAAACTTAATTTAATACATTGTCGTATTTACCGAGAAATGTCTGGGACATCATAAAAATCGCTTTATTAAAATATAGTTATGTGGGTTTGGAGACAAAGAATCCAATATTTAAATCAGTAGCATAAAAGTGATTTATAAACCAGTTATAAAGCATAACCTTCCCTAGTTAATCTGTCAGTATGAAACCCTAATTCCACTGTTAGTACTACCAGCAAAGGGCACTTACCTCTGAGCGTATTGTTATTGGCTGCTAGCAGGTGCGAGGCTGCAGTAACAGTGAGTCAGTTCACCACCACGCTCGCTGCCTTTCTTCTCTTGTCATCAACCTGAGCGTACCACGTGACCTCAGGTAACCGTAATTCCGGTGTCTGCAGTTGTCTCCTTGTCAAACTCTCCACCCTCCGCAGACAACACCTTGACTACAGTTTCCTTTCGGGAAGTTCTGCGTCAGCGAAGCGCATTTTTTTGTTTCTAAAGCTTTACTTTGTGTATTTGCCCTTGACGCCACTGTATCAACAACCGACGTTATGTATCGTAGGAATGATAATAAACTGTGAACAAGACGTGATTTGCGACGAAACGTAGCGGATTGAGATTTAAGGTTTTCACGACGTGGAAGACGTACTTTGTTATTCGGGGTTGGAAAACTGGTCTCGGCTTGTGTTCACCCCCTCCGCTCACTTACGGTATGCCAAACCTCAAGTGAGCAGATCATGTTTATCGAATTATGGCCCTGGCATGGTGGAAACGTCACAAATTAGGTAAATAAAATAATATAACTGCGTAGTATTTTTAGTTAAATTTGGATGGCCACTGGTTAATATTAAAAAATAGTATTCATAATCCACCTACCTTTTTTACAGTCTTTATCCTCTTTTACTCGCAGGTGTCAAGGTACTCATTCATTCATTTAATCTTATTAGACATTCGGTAGGACTCCTTGGACGAGGGATCGTCCTGTCACAAGGCCTCTACCTGTACACAGGACAGCACAACACAGAAAAACGCGGACAAACATCCATGCCTTGAGTGGGATTCGAACCCACGGTCCCAGTGCCCAAGCGCACAAGGTCTATGCCTCAGACCGCGCAGCCACTGCGACTCCACCTACATGAACAGGAACAGGACGATAACGTGCAAAAAAAGAGGTGGAAACAGATACACCATAAATGTTTCGAGTAACTTTAGGCATAACTTTAAGCCCTGGAATTTAGTAAAGCGGTTTTTGTACCCTAAAAAATAATTTAAAAATTACTATTTCGTGAACTGTCCTGCCCTACCATTGTCAAATATTTGTTAAAAATTCTGTGCTAGTACCAACTACAAATCAAAATTATTGCAGCCCTGGGATTCAAACAACACTTGCAGTATCCCAGTTTATAGCATGAAATAATTATCCAAGCAATGGCTCTCACAAATAAACAAACAGAAAATGCATTTTATTCTTCAAAGAAATATCAGCAAAACATGAATGCAGTAACATATGGTGCAAAGAGTTTAATTAATTTAGAAGAAATAATGAAACAAACACCGCCAAGAGATTTTTATCAGTCAAGCGCAGATCACAAATTTGATATGAGAAACAGTTTATTCTTAAATAATCCATTCATACTTACATATTACAAAAAAACAGGTCTGTTATAAATGCAGTATTTATATAAAATTTATGTTTTGACAGTACACCTACCCAATTTAAATCACATACACACACATAAATTCAATGATTCGTTCACATTCAGACTACATTTTTTATTGTAAGCCACCACGTATTATATTTTAAGATGCGTTCTGCATAAAGCATCACTTTTGATTGAATATAACATAGCAATGCATAAAATAGTCATATTTCATTACGTGCTTCAGCACATTATCAAGAACCTGCAGTCAGATGTTCTACAAGAACATTTACAAGACCAAAATACCATATGCAGTAGACTTAACTAGAAATTACTGGAAACAAAATTTGGTCATCAACTTTAGCACTTTTTATATTTTCCAGCTCATCATATTTACAATTCTATGTTTTATCTATCACCTGAATACAATATTGTCACTGATAAATCAAACACATTTTTGGAATATCTAAATTTAAAAATGTATATTAAATTTTATAACTGTTATAAATTGGTATTTCGATTTCTTTTTATAAAGACAGAGATTTACTATTCATATAGTCCTTGGGAATGGAAGCAGTAGCATGTACATCACAAGCGGAAGCGCCAGATTATCCACCTGATCAGTTTTTGCTTCTAACACTGAAGTTACTGTAACTGCAAACAATGACCGTATGAGCACGACTCCACTGCATGGCATGTGTCCTAAAGAAAATACAAAAACAACTTTAAGATTCAGCTTAGCTGTAAAGTCCACCGAAATTAAAAGAATAATATAAAATGCTTCAGAATTCTTTCCAGTTACCACCCATTTACACAGTTTTTGTAGGCCAGCACCAAATTACTAATTGCTTGAGTTATGTGTAAGTGGCAACATTTTTTTGCAAAAAATACCTTGTGCTACGTCATACAAAACTTCCACTGGATTCAGTAATATGTCGGGTTGCTATGAAGCTTGCGATAGTAACTAAATTACAGAAAGAGGTTACTTGGCTTCAAGAGGTTACAGAGTCCATACAGTTTTTCCTCTAAGAGATAGTTTCTATTATATATTATATCATATACGAAGAGCTTCATGTTCTTGTTTGATATGCATTCTCAAAATTGTACTTTAAAATGCACATACTCAGGGTCTTTCAATTTCATAAACATTTTTATTTTACCAGTACCACTTTAAAATCAGTTTGTTACTTGAAGAAATGAATTGTGTAGGATTTAAGACTTTCACAATGTGAGCATATCAACCCAGAAGACACACGATGAGTTGATGTCACATTTTAATCTAAAGAATGTACCACCTGCCAAAAAGCAGTGGTTATGACTAACAGTAACAACAGTATTTATCAGGTACCATTGCAGTTCATTGCCACATATATCTTTAAATTTCACTGTTGTATATAAAAATACTATTAACATTTTTGAGATTTTACATATTTAGCATTTTAGACATTATATCAAACTGCTTATTAGTGAACAAATTTTAAAACAACATAACCAAATCACCAAATGCTCTAGACTACATGTTACAAGATATTAAATGAAACAGTGTTTAACATAATTTGTTATATTTGCATTCAATTCTTATGTTTTGAACATACATACTGATAAAAAGTTTATAGCATGTGAATTATTTCTGCTCACCTAAATAAACAAGCATCAGGATCAGAATCATTTGGCATATTATGCTGGCAAAAGTTCCTTCTTTGGTCTTCTTTGTTCCTAAAAATGCAAAATTCCTTTTGAAGTATAAAGAAGGTCCAGTATACTGTTTAAAAAAATATATAACTATTTTTGTTTATTACAAGTTAAATAAAAACTGTATCCAGACCTTCAAGAGTAAAGAACAGTTCCTGATTGGTTATTACTGCCCAAATTAATTTGCATCCTAAGTGTCACAAAGACTACTCAGTAGAAATTTTCACAAAACTCTTACATAGATTCAAAAGTTGAAATATGCAATAGATATGGCATGTTTACATGTCTGAAGATATGAATTAAATCTAAGTCTTTTACTGTGTGTATGGGATCTGAGCTGAACATCAAAAGAAATCTGTGTATGTGTAACTCACTATACTGTATCAGTAACAAATAACTTTGTTACATCATTTTATGCATATAAGAATTCAGAAGGTTCAGCACAAACATAAAAAGTATTCCAGATGCTTCATTATGTCGCCAAAAGGTGCAGAATATGAAAACACATACCATATTAAACAGTAATGAGATCACTGCTCTTTCTCAATTCTTACCTTCCCATTTAGTTTTGCCAATCCAAGTACCAAAGACACTGGCAGCAGTATCACCAATCCCAACTGTCAACAGTCCACTCATCAATGGCAATAAATGTTGTCCTGCGTAAATTTCTTCTAAACAAATTGATGGATAAAGCCAAAGCGGCAATGAACAGCCAGCCAATAAGTAAATTGGCGTTAATGCCAATGTACCTGCATCCTTCTCATCTGCATACACTGTGAAACCAGCTTGCAGTACCTCACCCAGGGGAGGCATACGAATAACACGGAGCAGCTGTAACACAGTGTGACGCAGTGAAGCGTCATCAGAATGAGAACTTTCAAGGAAAAGAATTTTAAACTGAAAGTAGCTGAATATGCTGGGAAACAGGGCAACCAAGCAGCTGGTCGAGAATTCATTGTCCTGGGATTCACTGCGCACTACTGAAGGAAAAGAAAGGCTTCTCCTCAACACATAAGTCACGGAAAGCATTCTAAGGGCTGAAAAATAGAAAGTTTACATAACTTGAGGATGAACTGCTCAAATATATTAAAGCTTTCTATGCAGAGTTTGTGGCATCTCACAGGAGACTGGAATGAAGCCACGGATCAGCCATTCACAACTGAAAGTAAGCCGTGATTGGATGAATAAATTTATTAAAAGGAAGTACATACAAACATGATAACTATGAAGCAAATTTCTATGAATTATTTTATACTCCTGATAGAATATAGTCCACTGCCTCAGCAGTTGATAGTTAATTCAGTTATTCAAGACGATAGTTTAGAACTTCAAATGTCAAGTGCCTCTATATAGCATATGCACAAAGAATGTTTTCGTACCTCTAGAGCAGTTATTAATGCCAAGACCACTCCACTAGCTAGGTAAAGGAAACAGCACTCCCTAATTAAACCTGGAATGAAGACAGCCACAGCCAAGATGTGGAAGTATTTTCTTATCACTGTAGAGGCTTGTTGTTGTCCCTGAATTTGAACATTCACTGCAAGAACTGCCAACCCACTGCATACTACCCAATAAATGACAAGCCATATCTGCATTAACAAAAGCCAGAAGCATTATATATTACAGACATCATTAAAGCTCTCATACTTCAGTTCCTATCACTTGCAAAGGAGTATCTCACAGACCAGCCATTTTAGGCATAGCAGTAAGCAAAAAATTGTCAATGCTGGAATCAAATCCTGGTTTTAAACTTCACAGAAATTATCATTATTAACTTTACTGTCAAGCCCCTTCACAAAGTAAGTTGCAGATGGAAATTACCAGTTTATTCTCTCTTTCAATTTTAAACTAAGAGCTGGATCATTAGAAACTTCTCATAAACAGAGCATTTTCTTTACTTTGCTGTAAGGAATACAGCAACAAAGGAGTTTAAATCCCTCCCCCCCTTCAACAGGGTGAGGGGAATCATTTAAATCCTAAATAAAAAGACAACAAAAATATCATCAAAGTTAGGATTACACCCATATCTTGAGTTTCAAAAGATGCATTGCCAAAGTTATTAAACAGTGCATATAAACTTCTTTAAAATAAAATATAACATTTTCAAGTCTTAGCAGTTTAATAATTTAATTTGGTGGTTTTAATCTCAGAAATACAGTCTTACAGATATGTGCATTATAGCAGTTAGTATACCACACAGGGGAATATGATATGATGTGGTATATTATTATTTTTTCCTTTGAATCAGATTAAATCAAATTCAGATTTATTATTAAGTAGAACAAATGTTTCAGACTCATCTGAATGAAAACTTTCAACTACATTTTAATACAGGCTAAATCTTAGAAATTTAATTCAGTTATTCTTTTAATGCAAGTGACATACCCTTGGCATGTTAGCTACAAGCAGTTGTAAAATCCATAGAACAGGGCTTGCTTGCAGCAGAATATGAAGAAATGGTACCACAAAACCAAATACCATGGCTAGTGTCAAAGCATAAAATGGCATAGGTTTTCTGAAGTTTGGAAACATGTATGCTGCTGCACATATTAGTAACACACCAAATAACCCAACCTGTAATTAACAAGGAGTAATAATTATATCAATACTTGTGTACATGTTTAAAGCAAAGAAGCTAATAAAAACAAATCTGTACATGAATACAATCAGAAATCTCAAAATGTCAAGGTCACCAGTCATAAAGGACTGAAGGGGAAAACAATTATTAAATTTGAAGCTTTCATGATGACTGAATGCAATGGGGTCTTCTGGTGCATAATGGTTTATAAAATAATCAGTCAGACCTTCTCATCTTTCAAGGACATGAGATTAGTAACATCTCTCTGCCTACTCATTATTGAGGGGTGCAGCAACCAACACAAAATTTTCATGTTTTCCTCCTCACCATTCAGTTAGTCACTCCATTAAATGACAACAATTAAGAGTCACTAGATAATAAAATAGTTTTTCCAGTAATGGTACAACATAACATAACAATACAATACAGTACCATACTACAAAATACAACAAGTTCTTAAGGTAATAGGGTGGAAGGGTATGTACTGGAATTATAATATTTGGTCAATAACAGAGACATACAGCATACTCTTGTGATCATGTTTATGAACCTTCAGATTCCATTAAATGTAGGTCATTTCTTGACTAGCGGAGAGGTTATCAGCTTCTAAGAAGGACTCTACCCTGTGCCCTTAAGTTACTTATATAGGGTGAGGAATGAGAATGTGATGGCTTCCTGTAGGCTAGTGACATGAAATTCATCACACCCTCGCACCCCAGCCTGTATAACAATAAATTGGATTTGCATACTAAAATATCATGGATCACAGGTTGGGAAACAGTGGTTTATTTCTCTTACGAAGTGACAAATAGTGAACTTGCACTGCAGTGATGGACCTTTGGGTTCTATACCACAGAGTTAGATGAATCCACAATTCTCACCTGAAGAATAACTGTGGCAGTATCTACACACTGCATTGGCACAGTGTGCAACGTATTAACTAGGTTAATGGCTGTTGTGAACAAAAACAATATCAGTGACTGGGTAAGAACAGAAGCTTCCCCATATGTAAGACACTTTGGAGTAACATCAAGTAGTAATATTACAGCCTCACTGCATGAATATGAAGCAAAGCCACCTGCAATGCTGAACCAAACTCCTGTAAAATATACATATTACTTGTTGGATAAAAACATTAACAACTTTCTCTGGAAGAACATTTCATAATATTTACTTTAAATTTCTAAAAATTATACACTTCTTATATAAAACTAAGAACTTGAGACATTATGGTGATGGTGAAACACAAATGTCAACATAAACAACAAGAAATGCCCTGACACAAAAATATGCCCACATCTGACAAACCAAGATCACTATTGTCACTCTGCTTTACAACAACCACAGATGGGAGTATTTACTTTTATAATTTTCATGTTCAAACAACAATATCAGTAACATACATATATTTGTGGAGCTTACCAATTCCATTATAAAAATATAACAGCATGTAAGTGAAGACTGGAGGGATAGTAAGAACATACTCATACATCTTGCAATTGCATGGTTTTGTAACAAACACCACAGAAGTCCCTAGAAGACCCAGACTAAGTGTAGCTGCTGTTTTATATAGTTCGGTTACATTATGACATGAGTAGGTACTTAAGATTATTGCAGCAGGTAACAGAAAGGACATCCATATTCCTACACTGGCTCCAGGTCTGTAAAATAATTGAAGTGACAAAGTAAGATTTATATCTAGGAGACTAATTGCATCTAGTAATGGAACTCATATGAAGAAGATATTAAAAATAACAGATTTACTAAAATTACTTGAAAATATTGACATTACTTGGGTCTGCAATATATTCCCAAGTCTGTCTCAAGTATAATCCTCAGAAGGCCAAAGTCCACTTGCATTTCTTTACCTCGTAATGATGTGTTCTTCATGTAAGTATGTTTGTACATGTTGACTTAAACTGTATAGTGCTCTCTGCATTAGCTCCGTCATATTACGAATATATATTAGTCCTCTTCCATTCATTAACACATCACATACATCAGTTTTAATTAGTGATGTATCAGCAAACTGTGGCATCCAATCTGGCCACGCGCACATGAAAATATATATTCAATCTATGGATATGTGTATGGTCTGTACATGTAACCATAGCAACCGAAATTAAATTGCAGCATAGATACATAACCTGCATAGCCATCTGTCGAACTCAATTCCAGAGCGATCTATCGTAGCGATGTGTATGTTTTTCACCACCAGGAAAATGCCATTTTTCTGTTCCCTTAATTACAGTACAGTGTGTGGCATGAAGGGAACTGTATGGAATTATTGTTGCACATTGCACTTCTATTTTCGACACATCTTTTTTATAAAATTGTAGGAATAACTTAAAGTGCGGGACACAAAAATAGAACTACAAGACTTGTGACGTTTCAAAAACATCCTGGAAAAACTGTAAAATTTATAATTGTGCGTAGAGTGGTTCTGTTATGTTGGTATTTTCTGTGACGATCTGTTAGTGCGATTTTCTTTGCCGGTTCGTAAACATGATGTGAAGAAACGTGGATATGAATGATGTAATATTTTGTTGTAATGTGAGGTAAACGTGGATGGTGAATTTATATTCTGCAATAATCAGGGCAGCATCTTTTGTAAGGGATGATGTTATCCAGGTTATGTTGTCGCACTAACTGTGCAAAGTGGTTATATTCTTGTGAAGTTAGACGTCTGTCTTATGCTTGTAGTGCCGTAAAGAAAGTTTCTATTAAAAATGAAAGGCACAGATGCATTGGAACTTTTGGTACAATAAAGTCATGCAGATATATTCAAGGTTATGAAAGTCCAAGGTTGGGATACATCACAGTAACGCAGGGGCGATATTTTAGTACTAGCAAATCAGGGAATGATGACGGACCAGGGGAAGATGAGGTGACACAACCCAAACCTGGGCCAGTTCTTGAGAGTTCTGATAGTGAATATACAACACACCATTCTCTTCCCGTAACTGTCGCAGTTCCCGAAGTATGGCCACAGTTACCTCTTATAGCTATCAACAGAAACCCTGTTTTTCCACGTTTTATAAAGCTAATTGAAGTAAGTGAAACATCAAGGAATAAATTAAATAATTTTTTAAAGTTCCTTAAAAAGTCTTGTGTTAACTGCTGTTTTAAATTTATTTTCAGATAACAAATCCAACTTTGATTGACCTTATAAGAAGGAAAGTGAAGTTGAACCAACCATATGTGGGAGTTTTCCTTAAAACAAGTGACGAGTATGTGACATATAATATGTTTCTGTTTATTGTAATGTGTAATGCAGGTTTTCAGATCTGTGTATTTCCTATACTTACTGGTCAGACAGGCAAAAAATTTCCCACCTACATTTCTTAGGTGTTAATGCTTGCTAGTAGGTCTCCTGGGTGTAAGTAAACAGAATCTGCCATCTTAAAGTTGGTGTGCCTACAATAGTAATTATACATGTTCTGCCCATAATTATTTCTCATTTTACTGTTTCAGAAATGAATCTGATGTTGTTAATAACTTGTCAGATATATACACTACTGGAACATTTGCACAAATACATGAGATGCAAGACCTTGGAGATCGCCTTCGTCTTGTTGTAATGGCCCATAGAAGGATTCGAGTCATAGGACAGATAGTAGACGATTCAGAAGCCCCTCCAGGTAAACAATATATTATAGAAAGATGAGAAAGCACAGCATCTAGTCCTCACTTTCCCATATCTCATTTGCTACTTAAGTTGGACTTTGAAAAGAAAGCTGTCAAGCCTGTTTACTGATGTTATCATGAAGGAAGTGAGAAACAGTTTATGAAGTACCGGGTTTCCATTTTATTAGGCTGCGGTCATGCTTGCATTGTGTGGTCGGCTGGCGATCTGTTGACGTCAGCAGGACTAGTGCGTGTTCTTCCGATGAGTCACCGACGAATCAGTTTCATTGCATCTCTCATTGCGGATTGACGTTGATAATATGGTGTATAGTATTAAGCAACGTGTGTTCTTAGTCGAAACATATGCCAAATATTCATCCTACGGAAGATGCCGCCGTAAATATCGCAGACATTTTCCCGGTGTAAGTGTTCCTAGCAGGCCCATGATAGAGAGCTTAGTAAAAAAAATTTGTAGTACGGGATCAGTTTTGGATAAAAAGAAGAACAGGAAACGACAATTCATTTCGGCAATATCCCAGAAGAGCTTCATCGAGTATTTATAAATATGTTAACGAGATGTGAAGCTTGCCTGCAAGCACAAGGAAGTCACTTTGAACATCTTTTGTGATTTAAGGTAAGAAAATTAATGTAATAACATGTATCAGCGACGAGAAATATTCGTAGTTCGCTGTTACTAGCGGCACTGAAACTGATTCGCCGGTCACCCACCGGAAGAACGGGCACGACTCTCACCCGCATCAACGGGGCGCCGGCCGATCACGCAATGCAAGAACGACCGCTGCCGCATAAAATGGAAACCCAGTATATACATTCTAATCATTTTGGTCTATTAGATAAAACTAATTTCAGTCCCCCGGGATTACGTTTCATACGTTATGCTTTAAAAATGTGTATTTTTTAAACTAATAGACAAAGGAAAATATCTAAGCATATGCATAAGTTTAAGTATGTTGATGGTGTAATAGCTTCCTGTGTCCTGGAATGTCAGAAGAGTTTTGAAGTTAGAACTATTATAGAACATAGATATATGACAAAACTTCATCACTTACAACTTGGATGTATACTAATATTGATGTTAGTATTGCTATTCAGCTGTGAATGAAAGTAACTTTTTCTGGGTGTAAAATTATTTTTGTTCTTTACTAAGAGACCCATTAAATACTTGTTTCTTTCATATGAATAATTGCTTACTTGAAATTTGAAGGAGGTGGAAATTGAGTTCTGTTGCTTCTTCCAAGCTTAATTATGTTAGTATTAAATGTAATACCAGTACTATGAGATTTCTTAAAGGAAGTTCCTTTCATAACTGCTTTCTGCTGCAGAAATGACTATCAAGTTTCCACTATTTAAAACATCAATTAATGTGTCTCTAGAAGATACAGATGTAGAGAGGAGGAGGCGAAAACGTAGAAAGAAGAAGAATGCTGTGGATTCTTCAACAGTCACTGATGAGGGGGAGAAGTCTGATGCTTCCAGCAATTCTCAGGAAACATTTACTGAAGATATTACCAAACCACAGCCTGTCCTCATGGTGGAAGTTGAAAATGTGACACACGAGAAGTTTAGGCAAACAGAAGAAGTTAAGGTAAAAGTGAAATTACAGTTCTATAAGAAATTGTTTGTTCCATTGCTCATTGTTAAGCATCTTGCTGAAATATTTCACTGTATAAATGTTATATTTTCCACTCCCAGTGGTCACACAGTTTTTGACACATAGTCTTATATAGAGCACTCTGTGAATGCATAAGTTGCAAATTATAATTCCAACTCTGGAACAGATGTTTGTGTGCCTCATACCTCCAGTTTGGGATCTGGGTTAGTTCTACCCAATTCATGCAGATACAAATATTTATGGTTTTACAGTCCATCATCAGAGCTATGATCATTGCCCTGATGATGGAGGCAGCAAGCATTTCAGAAACATCAGTAAACTTCTACCAGACTACACAGTGCAACAACGCAGAGGACAGTCATCTTCTTACTTATCACTGTAAGGACCTGAAATCTGACACAAAATGTATCTTGTTTTAAAAAGTGAATGCAAAAATGATTATCTCTTGTTTGTGCAGGCTCTGACACAAGAAATAATAAAGACAATCCGTGATATTATTAGCTTGAATCCATTATACCGTGAATCATTACAACAAATGTTACACACTGGGCAGCGGGTGGTTGACAATCCAGTCTATTTATCAGACTTGGGTGCTGCTCTCACTGGAGCTGAGCCAGCGGAACTGCAGCAAGTACTTGAGGAGATGGATGTGAGTGAATAATCTTTTTTCTTAAATAAGTAGGGCTTTAGTTAATTCGGTGATGAACCTTCGGGTTCCCAACGCCACCTAATTAGATTAAATATGTAGTACTTTATCTTTTCTTTTATTAGTTTACTTATGTCTGGTATCATCAGCTGTGCTGATTACTCTTTATTTTAAAATTAATTTTATGTATTATAGAAATATAAAAGAAAATTCTGTTATTTATTAAACCAGTGCTCTCTTTTGGTATCACATGCTTCTTTTATTTATTAGAACATGTACAAACTTTTGGTTTATCCAGTTTGGCTTAGTTTGTTGCTGAAATTCTGATGCCGGATGCATTGAAACAGTTCCTCACATTTTGGTGATAACAGGGGTGGAGGACAACAGTTCTTAGTATTTGACTTATACTTGTAGGATATCTCCATGCTTTCTTGATTGTTTCAAGTACACTCAGTGGCCATCCGGCCGAGGTGTGGGGAGGTGTCTTGCCGTCTCCACCTTTTCCATCATCCATTCTTCTCTCACTCTGATGTTGCTCAGGGTCACAGATATTTTGCATCCAGTATACATAGTACAAGAAATTTTGTGAGAGGATCTTCTGCACTCTCATCAGAGAGTACCTTATCTCTAACATGCACTTAATGCAGTTCTATCAGTGACTGATTAACCATAATAAAATAGTTTCCATTCATCTGCAGGATTCTGTAATAATGATCTTTTAATTCACTTGCTGGCATCTGCGTGCTGCATCACTTTTGTCTGTGGCATTTACGACTTTACTTGTTTTGTGAATTGTTAATTTATTTTGTTTAATTTAGATTCCTAAAAGGTTAATGCTGTCTTTGTCACTTCTGAAGAAAGAGTTTGAGCTGAGTAAATTGCAGCAAAAGATAGGACGTGAAGTCGAGGAGAAAGTGAAGCAACAGCACAGAAAATACATTCTTCATGAACAGCTAAGAGTGATCAAAAAGGAACTAGGACTTGAAAAGGATGATAAAGATGCTATAGAAGAGAAATTTCGTGAAAGGTTAAAGGTGAGTATTGTTTATAGGTAGCAGTTATCGTGAACTCGGATGAAAATTATTTTAATGGAAAATTAAAGGGTATTGAAAAATTTCAAGGCAGATTTCTTCTTAAACTATTCAACTTATCTGCAGAAAAAACCATTGCCTGATATGTTATGCCTACACAGTGAACTGTTGCAGTTATACATGTTTATGCACTCATAAATTTAAAAATAAATTTATCCTTCATATATACTATGTGCCATACCATGAAAATGTTGGAGTTAGTGGAGGCACAGTTCCACTATTCCTTGACCTTGGCACTAGATGGAGGTAAGTGTTCTGCTTCATCCCCTGTTGACTTTTACTCTTCCCCCCCAAGGGAAAGGGCTCGTGATTCCCATTGGATAGCAGGCTGTGTGGGCCCCAAAGCCAGTCCAGATGCAGAAGCTAATATATGGTCATGAAATATGCTGATTTAAATAGACAGATGTTTTTATGAAAAATTAAATGAAAGAAATTTTCTTAAGTAAAATGGATAATACCTGATATTACCTGTTTGTGATGCCAACCTATACATGTACAAATATTGTAATTGTGCAGCCATTTAATTTTTTGTGTATAACAAGTGAACACATACTGAAAAGAGTACATACATGGTAATAATAATAGTGAATGTCCACAGAAATAATATAAAAAATGGTGTTATTATGTATTTTATTTTTCCCACACTGTCTCATTTTTAAGTTTGAAGATGTATAACTTTTGTCGGGTTTTGACAGGGGAAAATTGTTCCAAAAAGTGTGATGGAGGTTCTAGATGAAGAGCTAAACAAGCTCAGTTTCCTTGAAGGGCACTCATCAGAATTCAAGTGAGTTAAATTAATGTTTAAAATAGTAATTCTTTGTTGGGAGTACTGGTAGTTTGTTTGTGTTAAGGACTTATAAATAATAAGGAATAGGAAGAAAGTAGATCCTATCCTGAGCCTCATGAATTAAGTCCACATGCTCACATCCTGTTTCGTCAAGATCCATCAAGTATCAAAACTGCTTAGGTGGTTTTGAGTTGCAGCTGTGACTTGTATCTTTCTAGTGTGACACGCAACTATTTGGACTGGTTGACATCTCTGCCATGGGGTGTAACTAGTGCGGACAACTTGAATTTACAGAGAGCAATTGAGATCTTAGATGAAGACCACTATGGCATGGACGATGTAAAGAAGAGAATATTGGGTCTGTAACAGTTCTGTAATTGTATAATACTTTGAGCAGAAAGCACTAATTTGTTCTTAATCTTATTTTTGATATGTTTTATTCTTGCAGAATTTATTGCTGTAAGCCAACTAAAAGGCAGCACCCAGGGAAAAATTCTGTGTTTTTATGGACCACCTGGAGTTGGGAAAACTAGTATAGCACGTTCTATTGCCCGAGCGCTTAATAGAGAGGTGGGTTAGAAAGGTTAGATGCTATATTGTTGAGGCATGAAAGATGAGCTAAAGTCAATAGGAAATATGTTTGACTTAAGCCCTTCTTACTGAACACCAAAGGTATTTTAACATACAAAATCAGGTGTATTTTGGTTTGCATATGCATATATATGTATGCACACATAAATTAATTACTGGCTGTGTGTTTAGATCCGTGAACTTTAAAGGTAAATATATGCAAAACCATTTTTTTTCTTTAAATGTGAAAGGGTTGTTGTAGTCCAGGCAATCAGGATTTAAGGAACATGTTTCTAATAACATAATAATATAATAATAATAATATTTGTGTAATTTTTAATTCTCCTCCTGTCCTGGGTTTGAGTTCAGGCCTTGGTGTTTATTTTCTGTAATTAATATGTACCAAGTAGCACGTCTTACTATGTTTTTAGAAATTTATGGGGTTGCAAGGTGTTAATTTTCAGAAATATATATTTCCAGTACTTTAGGTTCAGTGTGGGTGGCATGACAGACGTTGCTGAGGTCAAGGGTCATCGTCGGACATATGTGGGTGCGATGCCGGGGAAAGTGATTCAGTGCCTCAAGAAAACCAAGACTGAAAATCCATTAATACTGATAGATGAAGTAGATAAAATTGGAAAGTGAGTATTTTAATGTGTTTGTATCTACTTTAGATGTTGATCGTAAGTTCAGAGAAAATGTGGCTTTTATGCAGGAAAAACCATAGTGTGTTAAAAACATCAAGGTTGATTATTATGTATTGATAACTTTTCAGTTTTGTGCAGAATGTTGTATGTTTTGAATGTCTGTTTTTTTATGAAACTGTTACATTTGACTAGTTAATGGTATTTGGAACAGCTAAACTGTAATAAGTAGATGTTTTTAGAAATCAGGAAATGCAATTGGAGCCTGTTTCGTGTAACCTGCTGTAGAGCAGAGCTCAATGTATTGCTTCATAATTTAGCTGTTGTGTTGACATTTTTAGGTTATCTCATAATCATACATGGGCTCACCTTTTATATATTTCACAGTATGGACCTTGCAGACATTGGTATAGTGATACTACATTGTGTTTTGGATAGATGGATTTTATTGTTTAAGTGCAAAAGTTAAAGGATGAAGTAACATTTATCCAATTACAATGTATTTCTGCATCTTACAGAAGGGGGACTGACAGAGAGGTAGTTTTGTGTGATGAGCAAAGCATGTGCTCTGCTTACTATCCAAAATAACATTTCCCCAGTGTATGCACATTTTGAGTGGAGTAAACTTGCCAACAGAGTGTTTTTTGAGTGTGAATACCTGCTTTGTTTTCCTATCGCATAAACAAAGCTGTAACCATGGAGTCAAAATCACTTGTGTGGACAGCAGATATTAAGCGATCAGGCACAAATAATTATGGTTTATACTAACAGTACTAATAATGTGTTGCTGTGAATGGTGTAGAAGCAGGGAAATAAAAACTGTAAAGTATTGCTGTGTAGTGAACCAGCTATCTAACAACATTATTTTCATTTCCAGAGGCTATCAAGGAGATCCATCATCTGCACTTCTAGAAATGTTGGATCCAGAACAGAATGCAAATTTCTTGGATCATTACCTTGATGTTCCTGTTGACTTGTCAAAGGTTGATATATATTTATTGTAAAATTAATACTGATTTGTGTATGTGTGTTAAATACCGTCATGTTTAACGTTACAATGTGACGAAACTATTAATATGACCCTTTGTATATGTTTTCCATTTGCTTTCAGGTTTTGTTTATCTGCACAGCTAATATAATTGATACCATACCTGAACCCCTCCGTGATCGAATGGAAATGATTGATATGTCAGGTTACGTTGCTGAAGAGAAACTAGCCATTGCCAAGCAGTATTTAGTCCCCCAGGCACTGAAAGATTCAGGACTGGAACATGATCAGGTAACATATTTCTAGTTGAATTGAACTTTGTGATACACAAGTTTTAAGTTATTCTTACTGTTGCTTTTTTATCATCATCCTCCTCCTCTCCATGTTACTTTACATTAGTGTAAGAAAATTACTTTTGCTGCAGGTCCTATATTCATGTCTCATTATTTACAGTATTAGTATTAAATTATGTTTCTTATCTGTACAGGTCCACATCAAGGATGATTCTTTGCATATGCTTATTAAATCTTACTGTCGTGAGAGTGGAGTCAGAAATCTACAGAAGCACATTGAGAAGGTTGGGTTCTTTCACAAAGTTTTATTGTGTATCAGTTCTGTTGATTTAGTTTGAAGATATAAATTTCATTTTTAAATGTTGTGTTTATTATTTTTTTTTTGGATTACAGGTAGTGAGAAAAGTAGCATTTAAAATTGTGAAAAGTGAAGTTGCTAAAATCGATGTGACTACGGAAAACTTACCTGATTTTGTTGGCAAACCTGTGTTTACACATGACAGGATGTATGACGTGACTCCACCAGGTGTTGTGATGGGACTTGCTTGGACAGCGATGGGTATATCTTACATTTCTTTCTTACATTTTGTGCACACAACAATATAGCAGAACTTCATTAATTTAAATTAAGTCATATTTGAAACTTATTCAGAGGAATGGGCTTTTCCCGTGTATTCGTTTGGACACTTCTAAGTTTAAAAGTGAAACATAATTAAAAGCACAGTTTTCTGACAGGCACGTAAAGGCTGTATCATCAGAAAACAATTCAAAGCTGAAGTAAAAGCAACTTGAACTCCTTGTCAATTGATTAAGAATGCTGGAAATCCTACAAGGAGTAATATTAAGACCAGAATAAAACTTAGAGTTTGAGTTAAGCTTTATGTATTAGTACTGAGCAAGAAGAATGGAATTATGCAAGTTCTTTTTATATAGATGCATGTAAACTCATTTTATTTTCTGAAGGATATAAGATTTTATAAGACAGCTGAAAAAGTAAACCACATGATCAAATTGTTCAAGAATTATCATTTATACAGAACTTATTAAGCAAAAGTCTATTTACTTTTAGTAGGATTTAAGGTTCTATCAACAATGTGAATGATGATGGCTGTCTTCTGGGTTGTAGCGCCATGTAGTCTGGTAGAAGTTTACCAAAGTTTCAAAGGCCCTTGCTGCCTTCATCATCAGGGAAATGAGTAAGCCACACATGTGGAATCAGTTTGAGATATAGGAACCAGTCGGGTAAGGCAGAGCCTTGGCTGGACCAGAGGGGAATAGTGTCAGGATCAGGTGAGGGCCTGGGAACCAATAGGAGATGGGGAAGTGCCACAGCCTGGTCAGCAGGACAGGGAAGGACATTGCAAGACAGAGAGGTCAAAGAAAGCAGCCCTTATACAGAAGACAACCATTTTCATTTATTTTTATCCTCTGTTCTCTATTAATTAATTTTTACTTTCCTGCAGTAACAAATTTTATAGTTACAATGCCCGTGTTAGACGGATTTTGTTTTCAACGCACATTTCATTGTTTTGCATTCTGGCATCACGTTTCATAACAAGAGAACACTTTCACAATCAAGATATGCTTCAATGCAAGCCTTGTGTGATATGACAGAATCGACTTCACGTGTGAAGTGGCTCCAGTGTTTTGAACTGTGGGAATTGGCATTTGTATCTCAAGCTTCAGTCACATGTATCCCTAGTATTTGGTATCAGGAAATATGTGAGTTTAATTTTGGTTAACTTGTTTTTTAGAATCAGCAGTTTTCTTCATTGTTTCAGTTGTCACACTGAGTAAAAAAATATTTTCAGGTGGATCAGCACTCTTCATTGAAACAACAATCAGGCGCCCTCATGAAGATACCAGTGAGGGCTCCCTAGAACTAACTGGCCATCTTGGAGACGTAATGAAGGAATCAGTTAGGATAGCACTCACTGTTGCACGTAATTTCTTGACAAAAGAAGATCCAAAGAACAATTTCCTGAACAATAGCCATTTACATCTACATGTCCCAGAGGTAACTATGAGAGTTAAACTGCCATAAACCTTCATTGTCTGTCGATGGTTCTGCTGTGAAGTGGGTCATTCTGGTTGTAGGAGGTACTCTGTTCACAGCGAGTGTTGTGCATGTTGATATGCATGCAATCTATACATAATAGAATCTGTCAGTCATGTCAGCAGTGCTTGTGAACCATAAGGCTACAAAGGGATTAAAGGTGGGTTGTGTTGAATCCTTGGCCAAAGATCTACAACAGGATTGCTGTCACAAAATTGTAATGTCTGTAGCATCATAGTTGCAAGGTCCATTATGATTTTTACTTTTTTGTTCAAGACTTGAAAGGTTTGAAAAACATATAGATAGAGAGTTGAGAATAAACTGCCATATCATGTATAGTTTAAACATTTTCAGACTGTCTGAACTGTTGATTTTTACTTGGACTTCACATTTTTGATGATGTACTTGTGTAACATTTGTTTAATCCTGTAACTTACAGAACCATACTTTTTTAAGTATTAATGTCTGATAAACTTATATATTACTGTTGAACTTGAATAAAGTGATTAGTGGTAACATTCCTTGCAGGTGGAAACATACTACAGTGAAATCCTCATTTAATGTTTCTCAATGTAAGGCTTTCTCTCATTTAAAATTCTGACTATTTCTGTACTCTCAACCCCATTGCATTGGTGTTGTTTCCAATATTTTAGGATTTTTGTGGTTTAATATTCAATTCCAGAGAAACATTAAATACAGATGTCAGTGTATTGAATATGTTTTGAACATTAAAAATTTTGTTTACAGGGAGCAACCCCAAAAGATGGTCCAAGTGCAGGCTGCACTATCGTAACAGCATTTCTGTCTCTAGCAAAGAATGTACCAATACGACAGGATGTAGCTATGACCGGAGAAGTTTCCCTCATGGGAAAGATTCTTCCTGTTGGTGGAATAAAAGAGAAAACAATTGCAGTAAGTTGTCACTGGTTCATATTTTGACAAAAATTATATATTCTGTTAAGTTTGTGTATTGAAAAAAATGTTCAGTGTATTAACAATCATTGTAAAACCTAAAGCAATACACAAGGTGGATAAAAAAAATGTAAATTTGAGATTCCTATAGATCATAAAACCCAATTCTTTTTTCCTTTGGATATATTTGGAAAATGAGACACAGTACCAGTGCCCAAAACGAAGATGAACATTTACAGTGAAGCATTTTGTCTCTTGTCTTTGTTCAGTATGTCATTAATTATTGAATGTAAATTTCTATCTTCATACAGGCTAAACGTGTTGGTGTAAATTGCATAATTTTGCCAGAAGAAAATAAGAAGGATTATAATGATCTTCCATCATTTATAACTGAAGGACTTGAAGTTCATTTTGTGAACCAGTATGAAGATGTTTATGAGATTGTATTTCCCTCTGCTCATGGAAACTAGGAACAAAGATTAAAAATGGTATGTATAAATCAGAAGTCAGTGATGTAAGTAATGAAGCCAGCTGTACTGATTTCATTGTTTCCATACAGTAGGGCACCGCATATACGGCAGGTTAGGGACCAGATCCCCGCCGAAAAGCAGATCTTTGCCTTTTTTCAATTGCAAATGCATATCAAAGCCTAATAAGATGTTTACACTATCATATAGTAAGTGCACAATGGTGCTAGGCCTAAGAAAACGATATGAAAGTAAAATGAATATCAGTAGTAGCTGTAAACAGACTGAATCAGCGACGAGAAAATGGCGCCAGACACACTTCTCTGACTCAGCTGTTGAGCGCGTGGGGCATATGCACGCAATTGAGAAGCGCCGTAGTAGCGGATCACCGAAAAGCGGGGCCCTACTGTATTATGAATGCTGCTTATTTCAAAGATAAAGTTGATTACTAGAATCATCATATGCATAATAAATAACATGTGAAATGGAGTTAAGATATTAAAAACATGTAACGATATACATGTCATGTGAAATCCAAGTTTTACAATTAATTTGCATATAATAATAATAATAATAATAATAATGGTGTTTAATTTTTTGTATCTGATATAAAAACAATAAACTTTTATACTGTAAAGTTGTTAAATGACATCATCATATATTCACATGTTTACTGATAATGTAAAAAAAGTTTCCTTTAATCTATTACACACTTCATGGACACTGCACTGCTCGTTTCACAAAGCCAGTGTGTAGCTCTTAACATATTCAGCACTATAAACTGAGAGTACTGTTAACCCATGATACAATATTCTGCATTCCATTTTCCAACTCTGGTTCACTGCCATTGTTCAGTATGCTCCAGTCCCAGTCAGTTAATCCATCCAAGTCACATTCAGTTTCTGCATCATCTATTCCTGAAGTTTGAAAGAAAGAAAAACGGAACTAGGGTCACATTTGGTGCAAAGTCGCATCAACCAGTGTTCAGTTAGAATGCCATAACTTCTACCTCCACAAGTATACAGAACAGATCTCAGCATTTGTCTCGTCATTAATGTTGTCACAGAAATTGAGTTACTGAGGCAGTTATTCTATTGTATTTTCTCTTTCCTTCATTGTAGTAGCCAGTTATCTTTTGTAATTTTGCAACCACCGATTAGTATGAGATTCTTAACCCTTTCACTGTGGTACAGCAGGGTTAATGTTAAATGTTAAGCAACCACAGAATGGTAAAGTTCAAAAACTTTTCAACAGCTGCTTAATAACATAGCGCTCGTGTGATTCATCATATCTGAGCTTGCAAAGATACGTAGGGAAGGTACCAAGAGAAATTTGTTGTAGTGTGCATGCTCAGTTGGTATACAGACAGCATGAAAGACATCAGAGCCTGTTCTGTGAATTTTATTTTCAGAACCTGCCACACCCGGGTGCCTGAATATTAAGATAAAGCAAATGTTGAGTTTTGTAAAGGACATGTTCAGAGAAGCCTCTGAGGATGAGGCCACGGGTCACACCCCAGTGTACAAATGGTTTGGGTGTTTCAGGGAGGGCAGATAATGCCTGTAGAACAACCAGTGGAAGGGAAGTTCAAGAGATAGCTCATAATGGGAAGACCATTAACCATAATGATGAGTGAACTTTCATGAATCTTTAGACTACCACATGAAGTATACAAATTAATGGGTACTGTAATAACCTCACTACACTTTTGTTACCTGTTGTAAATACCCAACCTCGTTGTGTACGAACATCATCATCTGCTAAAACACGTACTGTCTTCACAGCATTACCATAATTCTCCTTGAACCACTTCAGATCAGATCGTCTTCGAGTGTCACTCACTATCCATACTGGTTTTTCATGTGCTGTGAATATGTATGTTCAGTATTAGTAAGGATTTGATACTGGACTCCCAGGTGCAACACAAATGTCACTTGGAACAGTGTTATTTATCCTGCCAATAAGAAACAAAATCTGAGCAATTGTGATTAACAGGTATTGCGTGAGGGAAAATTTACACACACATCAAAATGTGTAATTCTGTGTATGAACAAATATAATAAACATGTTAATACAAATTATGTGCAAATTCATTATTCCAGCATGTGGCCAAAATAAACATTATGAATTCGAATACTAATGCCAGGTTCTTTTACTATTATATTATGTGAAAAGTGGTTTTCAATATACATAGGTAAAAACTAAAATGTTTATAATGTTGCTTGAGCATATTCTCTTACCTCAGTGCTTGTTCAGTTTGATTCAAACTACATTTAATCTGTGCTAATTAAAATTATATTGGAACCAACCAACAATTTTAATGAAATTTGAATTTAGCTCTTTTATGAATATAAATTTGTTTCCTTCAGTGTTCTCCTGTAAACAAGCGTACAGAATAAAAATACATACCATTAAACATTTCCACAGCAGCTTGACAGAAGTATCCACAATCCTTTTGTCTGATATCTTCACTCCACTTAATCATATCTTGCCTGTGCTTTTCTTTATATTCACCAGTGCCCATCAATTCTTCAAAATTCAAGTCATGCTTTTCTGCCCAGTGAGTTTTAATGGGAGCTGAAATTTTTATCATAGCAGCATTGTCTTTTCCAAGTCTACAACAAACATTATGTAATCTAATTTTCCATAATTCATTACTTAAAATAATTATAATAGTTGCCATACCTTATGTCATAATCCCAGTTTCAATGTATACTGTGTATGATAGCAGAAAAACATGGGAAGGTATTTTAAAATAGGAAAAGGATTAACGAAGGAGTGATAAGCAAAAGTAAGACTGATATGAATCTCACTAGTCAAGGCTGATAATGTCCTGGGCAACATGTGCAGTGCCTGACTTCAGAAGTTCAGTAAGCATGAAAATTGAATTGTGGCCCATGCACCCTCCTACCCAAGGAGTGTTGAGGACACCTTTTCCAGGGGTAAAAGAGGCACAAGCATCAAGTTGATGACCTCCATCTAATGCTCAGCTATAGAATAAGCATGGGGATTACACATCACCAAACCCCTCTGTTTGTGACACCTTAAAATCTTGAACCAGCTGACCGATTTCCACAAGAATTTGTCAATGTTATGCCACTGGAGACCACAATGCAGTAATAAATTATGTCAACACGTAATAAGTTTCCCTTCTCCACAATATTGGGAGGAATTCGCTTGTTACACGCGTTTATATTCTTTGACTACCAACCCTAACCTAAACGTATTTGGAACAGTATAAAATTATCTATAATTCTATATTTAATTCGCTGCAGGGTTACCTGTCAAATATCCTGTCTGTTATGTAGTCTTTGCCGGATTTTCTTTTGCCGCTGAACAATAATATACACACGGGGAACTTAATAGGTGCCAACCTTTCCTTTATTTTTTCCATCTTTCTGCCAGTGCTCAGAACAACCAAGAATTACCGACGGTGCATACAATTGCAAAAGAATGCGTATTGTAGTAATGAGGCAACAGAAATACCAATCATTTAACAGCAGGCATTGCTATACAACCTCACCGTTCTGTTTATTACTGGACTTCTTAACTGTCACAATCTACATAGCCACCAGCCTTTAACGAGGCGTATACATAGTGCGCTTATTAGTGATAAAGGTAAGTCGTATTACTTGTTCCTCATTCTGTTTCTCACCAGAGATAATGACATTACGACAGTACATTCTGCGACTGTAAACTCCGGTGATAAACCATGTGCTCCTGTCTTGGTTAATGCAAAGTATGTTGTCGGCCTTGGTCTTTCCAAAGTTGTAAGTTTTGTAACGTTGAATGGGAAAGAAAAAATATGACTAGTGAGTTAAGAGAAATGTTGGAGGAGAGTGTAGAGGCCAGACATTTATTTGCGGAACTTGAAGGGGGGAAAAATCATTCATTTTTGTGGTCGTATGGTCTGAATAGAACCGAGAGCTAGCCATCGATTACGAGTTACCTGCACTGTCACCAAGTGTGTTTAGGTTTGTTCTTTGGCTTAACATACGCATGAAAACAGCCTGGAAGTAAGTTTTAGGAATCATTTAGGATATGTTTGTTATGTAGTACTGCATATCAGATGTACACAGTAAACAGAAAATGTTTGCATTGGTCTATGCAGGAGCTGTACTCCATTGGGTACCTCTCCCCTGCCTTGGACATTAGACCTGGACACCGCTGTGGTTTCACCACCATTATTGTATTATTAGTGTAAGAAACATGCAAACAAGTGTTGCTGTTACTAGTGCTTTCTGTATTACAGTACAGTAGTGTTTTCTGTCTGCTACACTATAAATGCATGGACAGTTGTTTTCACCACTCATGAACAAACAAACTTAGGCTTGATAATTATGACATGATAAAAATTAGTGCCACAAGTCACACAACAAACAGAACAATTCTTGCCTCATGGGTAGTCCATGCTGTTACAATAAATATGCTCTCATTCCAAGTTATTTGTACAAGAAAGACTTCAGCACCATTTGTAACTATAACATGTTGCTTTATTTATGCAATCAGTACTTACCAATATGACACTTCAAATATCGATCTGACTTATATCTTATAATATGGTCCATAAAGAATTAATGACCATTACCATTAAGATTTATTATTAAAGACCGTGTAATCTCAAGTTAAGTACACTGGTATTGTTCTCTGTCTATAAGATGCAGGATTTCTGTTAAAATGTTTCAGAATTTGATCAAGATGAGACTTCTTAATCCCCAAAAGTTAAATGAACTACAGAGGAACCCAAATAGAGTACGTAATATCTGCATCCTTGCTCATGTTGATCATGGAAAAACTACACTGGCTGATTCCTTGGTGGCCACCAATGGAATTATCTCTCCAAAAATGGCTGGTAAACTAAGGTAATGTAATATCGTGCACAATGATTATCTTATAGTTATAATACTTTTATGTTAGTAGGCTGTAATTTTGTTTTAACCTGTAAGGCACAATTCATTACCAGTGCTTAAAGTGGGACATTATTTTTAAATTATTGTAAAAATCATACATACTGACAGGTATACAGATTGTTCAACTTTCATTTATTTCACATTTCAGGCATTGCTTATTTGGTAGCTATCTTCTGGGTTATTGCACCATGTAGTGTGGTAGAAGTTTACAGATGTTTCAGTGGTTGTTGCTGCCTCCATCATCAGTGCCATGAGTAGTAAGCATCACTCTGATGATGGAGGCAGGAAACATGTCTGATATATCAGTAAACTTCTACCAGTCAGCATGGCACAACAACCCAGAAGACTGCCATCTTTATGCTCTCTGCCATGAGAACCTGACATATGATTGATTATTTGTACAAAAATGCTTGTATTAAAAGAAATATAGTTACTGTTCAGGGATTCCACAGCAACATAACTCATGTTGTCATGGCCACAAAAGTGCCATACCAATAGTGAATTTGGTAGTCACTGTTTTCTGTGCTACAGTGGACTCCATTATAATTGAGCAGTAGTGTATTTGCATAACTTTCAGAGTTGTATAATATAAAAATGATATATATTATTTTAAATTACAGATATATGGATAGTCGTAAGGATGAGCAAGAGCGTGGAATAACTATGAAAAGCAGTTCCATTGCCTTATTACATAATAAAGGTAAGCATAACTTTAAATTCTATATAATTGAAAATACTGAAATATGGATTAAGAACTGAAAATATCCAGGTCATACTCTGGTCTGTTCCTTTCTGCGTCCTGTTCTCTGTCTCTTGATCCATTCTACAGTATCGCGGTATTAACAGGATCACTGCCAGTTTTAGCCTATCCTCTCAAGGGAAAATCATGTAGCTTGTGAGATCAAACAATTTCATGTCATTCAGTAACAGTACAACATTGGAGATTGCCTAACTTGTGAGGTCAAAGGGATGCTAGCACCCTGTTGTGAAAGAATTTGTGGTATTGAATCTTAAAAACATATGCAACTTTTGTTACACAGTGTAAGCTACATGAACTTGGAATTTAGCTTTCAGTTTGATAGTGATTTAGGAGTCCTTCAAATTTTAATGTTTTTATAGGATTGTTCATTAGTAGATGTGTTTTAAAGCCACATTTTAATTGAAGAAGTCCTTGCTCTCATCTATCAGGGCGATTCCTAATTTCCCTGATGATGGAGGCAGCAAGGAGCTCTGACATGTTGGTAAACTTCTACCAGACTACACACTGCTACAATCCAGAAGACAGCTGTCTTCATACTCACCGCCATGAAAACTTCAAATCTTACACATTTTAATTGTACTTTTTTCCTTCTCTTTTGTCACTTGTAAAGTGAAGAGCCTCAGAATAACTTGTTCAGCTTTATTTAATGTATTATATAGCCGTTATGTTTGGTATTTTGTGTACAGGTGGAGAAGAATATCTTGTTAATTTGATAGACTCTCCTGGTCATGTGGATTTTGCATCAGAAGTGTCAACAGCTGTAAGGCTTTGCGATGGAGCTGTTGTGGTGGTGGATGTTGTGGAGGGAGTGTGTCCGCAAACACAGGTGATTTATTTAATAAACGACACTTCCCATTTAATTGTGAGTCTTATAAATCACTTGGCAATGAAAATTAAATTTAAATAAATATAAATTTAGACTCAAAAAGTTGTTAACAATAAATTGCTGATATTGTACCCATTATTGTAACACAGATGTCCCACAACAAGTAAGTTGACAACACATTCAGTTCTCATTATGACTCATACTCATTGTACGAGACTTTTATTGCATTTATTAAAATGTACATGAATGCTTTTTGCAGGCAGCTCTGAAGCAGGCATGGTTAGAGAATATTCGTCCAGTATTAGTATTGAACAAGATGGATCGTTTGATCCTTGAAATGAAATTGTCACCTCTGGATGCGTATGTTCATCTCACACAAATCTTGGAACAGGTAATTTTGTAATAATTTTTCAGAATGACAGGAACACAAACCCTGTGCAAAGGACACCAGCATTTATTAGTTTTAACTTTTTCTGCTCTTGAAAATGTGGCCACTTCCTTCTTTGTGTTTGCACAAAAAAAAAGAGCGAGAGAAAGAGAGAATGTGCTGCAAATAAACATTGATTTTTGTTGTCTTTATTATGGGACTTCTCACCTTGGGTTTGGGGTTAAAGAGGCTATATTACTGGAACACATGGCTTTAAAACTGTTTAAACTGTGATATACGGCCAAGAAAGCTGTACTGTAATAGAAAGTTACTTGAGAAGTCATGTGATGGAGTGATTTATTCTTTATATGAGGCCTTTTTTAAACAAATGGTACAGAAACTGGAAATCTCATATGTTAAATGAATTAAAATTTAATTCAGTGTTGAATCTTGCTTATTCATTGTGAAAACTTTTGTATTGCTTATTTTCATTAGAAGGATTTGCAATTTATTGTATTTCTCTCAGTTTCACTAATCACTCATCAGTGAAATTCTCTATTTTGTGGTTTCAGGTTAATGCTGTTATGGGAGAATTGTTTACCAGCGAGGTGTTGGGTCGAACAGTACCAGAAAAGTCACAGTCGCAAATAGATCCTGATAAAGCAAGTAGCCTGTTATATGACTGGAGTGCAGGGCTTGAAGATGCGGATGATTCTCATCTGTACTTTTCACCAGATCAAGGGAATGTCATTTTTGCCAGTGCCGTGGATGGTTGGGGTTTTGGGTAAGTTGTAGTATGTGTATATGTATATAAGGTGGCAATATGTTCAAAATTTATAATGTCATAATGAGAATTGAGAATGTGTACGGGATGATCGACCTATAAATTGTTCTGCATATTCATAGTGAATAAGCTTTTTAGTGAACTAGGGAATTGAACTTTACCTTATTCTGTATGGGTATAATTTTTCTGTGCTGAGTTGAATATTTTGCAGCCAAAATTAATTTTATTGTGTATTTATTTTACAAATTTGTTTTGGTTTTCAGTATAGAACATTTTGCAAAATTATATGCAGATAAACTAGGTGTTAATGAAAAAGTCCTACAGAAGACTTTGTGGGGAGATTTTTATCTTCATGGTAAAACAAAACGAGTGATGAAGGGTGCCCAGGAAAAAGCCAAGAAACCTTTGTTTGTCCAGTTTGCGTTGGAGAACCTGTGGGCTGTTTATGATACAGTTGTCATTAGGAAGGTCTGTAAAGATTTGTGTATGTGTGAAGTTTAAATAAAAGTTTATATGCATGTGAGACATAACATTCCGTAGTTCTGATTTTAACACTTGAAATCTGAATATGACTTTTCTCTTTTTTTATTTATTTATTTTAAATAGAACACAAAAGGATCAAATTTCTATCAAACTCACCAATATGTCTCATCCCAAATTTTCTATTTTTCATGCAGTGAAGACACTTCTAACCTTGCAACACATTTTAATTTTGAAAATTAATTATTGTAATGGCCAAAAAATGATATTATTCTCTAATCAGATCATCCTTATCAGAAAAGTAAATTGATATTAAGACATGTTTTTGAGACGCATTGTAATGGCCAATAGCTAATGAGTATGTATGGAATTGACGTTACAGTGCAATGTCCTCAGAATAGCTGATGGGACCTCTGGCTTATGTGTTTTACTGACATTTAAAGTTTAGCCATATTGAAAGAAATTATGATTTTTGTTACAGAAAAGCAGTGAGTTTGTTAAAATAGATTGGCTGTTTTATTGTGCTTACAGTAATTATTGAAATCTATTATCTTTTAAAGTATATTTTCATTGGAGGATTATTAATTTATCCTTGATGTAACTTTGGGAATATCAGTGATGATAGTCTCAAAGCACCAAAACTGTAAATTCACCATCAAATTAAGGAATAATATTAGTACAGTATTTTCTGAGTTGTATACCAATAATTGTATGTTTTTGAAGGAGAAGGATAAACTACAAAAGATAGCTGACAGCCTAAACATCAAGTTGACTGTCAGAGACATGCGTCACACAGATGGAAAGGTGCAATTACAGGCCCTCTGTGGACAGTGGTTGCCACTTGCCAAAACATTATTAGGTGAGTTTTGTGATGTGTTGTTATCTGAAGTAATTACAGGAGGTCTATTGAAATAATAAAGTGTCCAGTTGTCATTCCTCAATATACCAATGTTTTCTTTTAGTATTCAGTTTCAAACTAACCATCTGAATGTTAACATTTTACTATTTAGGATTTGAGGTTTTCACAGCTGTGAGTATGAAGATTTCCGTCTTCTGGGTTGTTACGCTGTGTAGTCTGGTCGATGTTAACCAGCGATCGCTCTGATGACGGAGGCAGTATGACCTCTGAAACGTTGGTTAACATCGACCAGACTACACAGCGCAACAACCCAGAAGACGGAAATCTTCATTTTACTATATGTCTTCCCTACTTTAGTATATGAATCGCATAACAATTAGGGTAAGATCGGCTTCAGATTTTACACATACCACAGGTCTGCTGAGATGAATGTTTGCTCTTCTCTTGTTTTCTTTCAATTTCATTTTTGTGCTCGAGAAAATGTCTGTTAATCTTTATGTAATAAAGGTTATCTTCACAGATATGGTGTGCACAAAATTACCTGCTCCATGTGAAATAACAGAAGAAAAGGCAGAGAAGCTGATGTGCTCTGCAACTGAGAGGTTTGACAGTTTACCAAGTGATACTCAGAAACTGAAATCAGTATTCATGGCATGTTCGAGTGATGAAGATGCACCTGTGATTGTATTCATCTCCAAAATGTTTCCAGTACGTTTAACTGAACTTAAATATATTTCAAAAATAAATTGTGTATTAACTGTCCCAGTGTCCTGTTTCATGAGATGTTTATTGCAAGAGAAGGGGATAATTTTCTTCGATGTGACACTATATAGCCATGTGTGCATGTTGTTAGAAAAAGCGTAACACAGAGTATATAAAAATGGAATGGGTGGGGCATGTAACACACATGAAGGAGATGAAAAATGCATACAAAATTTGGTTGGAAGGCCTGAAGGGAAGGGATTGTTTGGAACACGTAGGTGTAAAGGGGAAGTTAATATTAAAATGGACCTCAGTAATGTTTTTAATATGTAAAATTGTGTGACTAAAATATTTGTTATTAAAGATCGGTTAATTCGAACAATGGTTACAGATGGAACGCAGATGTCTTCCCCAGTATCGTTCACATCCATTGACAGCTGCTGAGATAGCTGAACGCAGGGAGAAGACTCGTCTGCAACATGCACAAAGACTTGCTCAGAGTGAAACTCCATTTTCTGTAGAAGGTACTTAGATTCTTATTTCATGGACTATCCCCACCATAATAGAAATTGTTTTAGCCAGTTTATCATGGAATAACCAGTTCCATTTCATTTATTTTTAGGGTACTTTATCTTATTCTCTGAATTATTATTATTTGTTTATTTGAATATGATATGTTCAGGTTGTGGAGATTATGTGAACCCAGGAACTCATCTTCTTTCATCTGGAGATCAGATGAAGATAGAAGAACAGAAGGAACAGGAACAGAATGATGCCGATGCGTTTATTGCATTTGCACGAGTCTTCAGTGGCACAATTAAGAAAGGGCAGGAACTCTACGTGTTAGGGCCTAAACATGAACCACAGTCTGCGCTAGAAAAGGTATATCTCAAATACAGTATTATACTTATTCCATTTCTACCATCTTAAGAGTAGAGACTTGTATTTTAACCCTTCAGACAATTATTCATATCCCTTTGTCTTACATTACAGCCGTATTGAAATTGCTATATAAGGGGAAGTTCACATAGTCGTATTTCAGTGAATTAAAGAAAATGCGTAACAGAATTTGATGATAATTTCAGATCTTAAGAAGATTCAAGGCTTTACAACAGCGAAAGTAGTTTTCAGATACTTAATATCATTTTATACCATAAGTAGATTTTGGTGCGATAGGTTTTAAAGTAAGACGTGCGTTGTGCTTGGATACACTCGGGAAATTTTTGAACAACTTCATATACGCCTTTGTGTGTGCTCCTATTCTTTAAAGAATATATGGCTATAATTTTTATCCTTTTTATGAATTGTTTCCATGTGAAAATAATACTCCTGTGTACAGTTGGGTTTTTGAATTTCCTTTTTTTGTCTTTGCAGCTGTTACCATATTGTCAGGAAATGTAGTATGACGACTACTAGAGGCTTCTTGTCCTTACACTTTGCTGTCATGAGTCCTTGATTTTTCATTCCAAAATTCATGTTACTTCATAATTGCCATTGAAGCATTCTGTGTGATGGTGTATGATTCTTCAAAACTGGATTAGGCATTCATTTTATGGTTTTGTGTTTTGATTTGTTTGCAGTTAGAAAGTGGGGAGGTGATTAATCCTGATTTAACTCTTAAGGATCTGAAATCAGGACAGCACATTACTAGAGTTAAAATTGATCAACTGTACCTGTTGATGGGAAGGGAATTGGAGACTTTGGATTCTGTGCCTGCTGGAAATGTGTTTGGTGAGTTTCAGACTCTCCGTACGGCATTGGGTCAGATGGTCAACACATTTAAAGCGTATGGTCAAGCTACACTACTGTGTTACCTAAATAGCCAATAACCATTCTGAATTAAATCAACAGAAAAAATAGTGGGACCCTGTTCAACTAATTTTATTTTTTAAGAAATGAAGAGCAGCAACAGATTTGAATGATTTGTTGAGCAGAGTGATGGACATTGCAGTCAAACTTTTTAAATTTTTGTTGAAAGAAGGATTTGGTAGTCACATGATTTTTTTTTCCCCCCTTGATAGCGATTGCTAATAAACAACAGATGCCGACACATGCTGAAGTGGCGATGATAATTTAATTCATCGGTCTCATGTGTTTACACATCCCTTAGTTCATAAAGTTTGATGATTACATGGCAATGTGAATTATTTGTATCACTTAATTCTCTTACAGGTATTGGAGGCCTAGAAGAGCACGTATTAAAATCTGCAACTTTATCTTCTACTGTAGCATGCCCAGCTTTTACAG
Source organism: Zootermopsis nevadensis (assembly GCF_977971745.1). NCBI lineage: Eukaryota > Metazoa > Arthropoda > Insecta > Blattodea > Termopsidae > Zootermopsis > Zootermopsis nevadensis. The sequence goes on along the minus strand of NW_028259140.1, from coordinate 6,228,527 downwards.
AATTAGCTCAAGTTGTAGTACCGATCGTACGTGTAGCTGTGGAGCCAACACACGCTCAGGACATGGCTGCCCTAGTACGTGGACTGCGACTGTTAAATCAGGCTGACGCCTGTGTGCAAGTCATCGTACAGGAGACAGGTGAACACGTTCTGGTCACTGCAGGGGAGGTACATCTTCAACGCTGTCTGGACGATCTCAGAGAGAGGTAAACATTCATGTTTCAGCTTCTGTTGTAAAGTGTATGAACTAATAATGTGAACGGTAGTGTATATTTTGTATTTGGCACGTTTCTGAGCAGTTTTATCGCGAATGCCTGTGTTAACGATTGTGAAACCTGCATGTATTTATAAAAACCAATCATGCAGATGAACTGAGACTATACAGATTGGATATTGTGAAAAGATAATGCAATTCCTGAATGTAGGCATTTTTCTGCTTTTATAATAATTGTTTAGGTTTATCTAGCTGATGTTTGCATTAACATTTCTACTACTGATACTTTATTTTAGGTATGCAAAAGTGGCAATAAATGCTTCTGAGCCCATCGTTCCTTTTCGTGAAACTGTAGTTGTTCCGCCAACTGTGGACATGGTCAATGAGGCAATTCAAGATCAGAATACAGCGAGTAAGGTAGGAATATTCATTTTGAAATGAAGTGAACTCTTGATATATGTGTAAGATGTGAGGTTTTCAGCGCAGTATGAGTATTTATGATATTCTGGATTGTCACTCCGTGTAGTATTCTAGCTGTGTGCAACATAATAATTTTGCTATTATGGCTGAAGTGAGGAATGTTGAAAAGTAGATGGTTTATATACAGATATATGAGGATCATTCCACAGACCAATCAGAGCCATTCTGATTCATGTAATGATTATCCATTTCCTGTGGCCTGATCCTCTTCAATCGCCACATAAAACGTCTACTTTTCACCACTCCTTATTTTAACCCTCATGATGGAGGGAGTCTTATCACATTTGCAGGGCTGGATTCAGTGCATATCACTTGAACGCTATCCTTGTTTTAAACTTCTGAAAGTATTGGTGGGAAAGAATTTGTGGGCAGGACAGATTATTTTAAGATTTCTTCCCTCCTTGCCACCATATTTTTCATACATCTGTCACACATCACCAAGCCCAATAAAATTAAGTAACCAAAATAATTGTACCACATTCTCATGTGGCTTTTAACCCTTCAGCGTGGGAGCATTTAAATCCCAAGTCTATACCGTGCTGTGGGAGGAGTTTCTGCTTGGGGATTTAATTTTGAGCTGAAAGTGCATCATTTTACTTATATGGGCACAACTTCCCTAATAATTGATGAATTTTAGTGAAACTTTGAACAAAATGTTCACAACACACTATGCTTTATAGAAAGGTAAAAAATTTACCTTAAAAGTTGAGTTTTGTGTGGAATATCTTGAAACAGCCACACTCGGTAAACTGCTCCCACTTTGTTCACCGTCATTGTATTCATTTTCAGATTCGTCACATGTAAGAAATTCACGAACAGATTACACTTGATTCATCATCTGAATCGAACACGCTACTTTCGGAATCAGTGAGAGGTTCGTCTACACTTCTAGCAATGTCTTGAGGAGATAAAAAACGCCTGCTACTCGAAGCCATATTCACGGCTGACTGACGGCAGATATGTACTATAGAATTCTGTTCTTACCAAGGGGAGAACAGAGAATGCATTGACTAAGGTCGTTGACATCATATACCGTTAGAAAGGTTGGAATGTGTCCTACACAGCCGTCGAAACCTTAAATATATTACTCCATTTGTCTTCCCTAGAGAGAGCCACAAAGCAGAGGCTGAATGCAGTTGAGTTCAAAAATCGATCTATGTTTCAAAGTCGAAAAACACTGGTAAAATCGATCTGTCAGAGTCATGTTATATATCAATCGATAGCCAGATTTTTTCTCTACACGGCTACTGGAGCCAGAATACATAAAGTACAAGGTCAGTCGCTACGTAGAAGGAGAAATCTTAGCGCGCATTGTGCGAGCAGTGCTCGGCACTCCACGCCATGGGACGACTACGTCATGACGAGCGATGTTCGGCACTCCACGCTGAAGGGTTAATAGCTATGCCATTTCATAATGAGAACCTTGATAAGCCATTTTACCAAAGATATGGGACATCGTACTTGAGAGAAAATGTACCAAATGTAGTGAAGGATTGTTGTATATCCTGGTTTATTTAACAACAGTCACTTAGATTTGTGATGGTTAGTGAATAAATTGGAAAGGAAGTCATTATGGCCTAATTTAAGGTATGAGTACTATTTTGGCATTTGTCTGGAGGGACTGAGGAATACCATTAAAAGAACTGGGATAATTGGTCTCTGGGCTGAAATTGTATAATTTTATTCTTTGTCTGTTACAGGATGGAGACAAAGAAAATGCTGGCGAAGTAATAACTTTGAGTACGTCTAACAAACATTCGACAATAAAGATCCGTGCAGCGCCTCTCCCGACAGAAGTAACAAGTCTTCTTGAGGTTCACGCAGATCTTCTTAAGGCAGTCGATAAACATATTCATTCCGAAGCCGGCCAGCAGAATAGCGAGATGTTTGAAGACTCTTTGTCAGAAAGTCAAATGGTGCTCACGGAAAGAACGCTGAAAGCGATCGAGACGTTGAAAGAGAAACTCAAGGATGCATTTTCTAGTGCTGGTGATGAGTGGAAATGTGCAGAAAGTCAAATTTGGAGTGTAGGTCCACGGCGATGTGGTCCTAACATATTATTAAACAGAATACCCGCATACGATCACCCATCTGTATGGCAGAGGTTACGTGGTTCAGATCGTCGTTTAGAGTATGATAGCAGTTTTGTTAACGGCTTCCAGTTGGCTACACTGGCAGGACCTCTGTGTGAGGAACCAATGATGGGCGTTTGCTTTATTGTTGAAGACTGGACACTTGCTGAGGAGACTCAACTGGATCACCCATCTTCACGGTATGCCATGCTATTATAATTATATTTTATAACATAAATACAGCCTACATATACAGCATATGCACATTATAATTACAGAGCGTTAACCTTCTTGTTGATATCCGTGTGTTGTGTTTGCAGTGGTCATTTTGGTCACCTATACTTGATTCGCTAATTTACGAAGTGCTGATTCTGACACGTGTTAGGGCTTAATTTATTAAAATGTCTTTATTTTATTAATTGAATACGAGGTGCGATCGAAAGGTTTCCAGACTGCGCGTATAAAAACCCGTACACTTATCTCAGGTATTAAATTCATCCATCACCCTCGAAGTAGTTCCCCTGGGAGTGAACCCAACGATCCCAGCGCCGCTGCCAAGCCTGGAAGCATCCCTGGAAATCTTTCTTTGTCAGCCTGTCAAGCACCATCTGCGATTCTGCCTGAATCTCTTCTATCGTCTCAAATCTCCTTCCCTTTAGCTGAATTTTCATCTTTGGGAAGAGGAAGAAGTCACACGGAGCTTAGAAAGGAAGTTGGGGTCGATTCTTGCAAGATCTTTGAGCTCCTGACAAACGAGAAGTCGATTCTGCTTCTGGACCTCAGACAGGAGCCTTGGCACAAACTTGGCTGCAATGCGTTGCATGTGGAGTTCTTCCTTTAGAATCAGCTGACAGGTCCCATAGCCTATCCTAACAATGTCGCACAAGTCGTTGATGGTACGACGTCGATCTTCGTGAATGGCCTGCCGAATCTTCGTAACATTTTCGGGCGTTGTGCTCGAAGATGGTCGTCCAGAACGCTCGTCATCATCGACAGAGGTTCGGCCATTTTTAAAACGTGAATGCCACACAAAAGTTTGTGCACGACCCATTGCAGACTCCCCAAATGCTTGCTTTAGCATTTCATAGGTTTCCGTAGCCGTTTTGGCGAGTCTTTGGCAAAATTTGAAAATCTGCCATTCCGAAATCGCAGGAGGGTCGGTGTAATGCACTACCAAAACGCCCGTAACTAAGAAAGAAATGCTAATTCGATGATGCCGGCTGGCACACTGATTCACTATGAATGTAGGCCGCACCCCCTAGCGGCAGAAGCTCGTACTACATCCGGTTCGCCCTCTATTGACACAGTCTTGAAACTTTCCGATCGCACCTCGTAAGTGTATTTATCTTTTTTGGACACTGTGCATGTTGCCTTTACCTAGGAATAGGATTCAGTGGTGATAAATAGTAGTTATTTTTCCAGTCTGTTACTGCACCTGTTCGACCTTGGTATATCGAGAGCTGTTTCCTGTCACGTGCAGTTATCAGACTTTTGTGACTCAAATTGCTGAATCAGAACTCTCTAAACTGAACCTTTCAAAGCCATGATGGAGAATTAAATGCAGGCAATTTACTTTTTTATAAATTTTGTGTTTAGTGAGACTACAAGCAGCAGTCAACCCTACGGGCCCTTTTCAGGACAGATTATGTCTGCAGTGAAAGAAGGTTGTCGGAAGGCATTCCAAGCTCGGCCCCAGCGACTCATGGCCGCTATGTACAGTTGCAACATCCAGGTCAATGCTGAAGCGCTTGGTGAGTCATATATTTATGTAATACTTTGATACTGACTACGTTTGACTACCGAGTATTTCTGCTACTGTGTTGATAATTGTTATTAATCTTTCTGTTGTGTGGGATGGTCTTTGTACTCAAGGAGATCCTGTTTGGCTCTCTGTATATGTTCAAGGGAACCATTTTGCTATTGTGATATTTATAGACGTTTACAACAGGAATCACGTTCTCAATAATGTCTTAGTATTCGCTTGCGACTGGGAGAATCGTACAGTTGTTTCATTGTTTGACGAGATATTAATTAAGGAGTTGAATTAATTGTTGATCAGCTAAAACACAAATCTGCCGCGTATTAATTTTGCCGTGAAATTTCTCGGTACCGATTCTTCCGGCTTCACGATAAGGGTAAGCGACAGGCTGTTGTGAAATAGCAACGTACCTTTGAGTTCCATAAAAGACTTGGAATTTATTAACTAAAATTATTCATCGTCTGTTCTTTAAAACCGCGACGTTTCTGAGGTTGGTCGTGTCTCCGTCTTCAGGTGATAGGTACCTACTCTGTTGGGCCCCTTAGATAGAGCTGGCATAAACTACCGTCGTCAAAACCCTTCAGAATTGAATTTATTAACTAGATGAATGTCTAGTGACCTCTGAAGAAGGATTCTGCTCCATTGTTAGATTTCACTGCACCGAGTCTGTCGACGGAACGTCTTTCAGACTCTCTGTAGACATTTTACTTTCTTTTGGCATGGGGGGGGGGGGGGGGGGGAAAGCTACCTGGAGGAGAACCATTGAAGAGGAGGCAAAGAAGGAAGGAAAGACTTGGAGGGAGCTGAAAGTTCTGGCTCGTAATAGAACTCGTTGGCGCTGCTTTGTCGAGGCCCTATGCTCTGGATAAGAGCGACAGGATATCAATCAATCATCAGTCATAATGAGCTCTCGTTGAAATTTCACATTCAAATGCATGTTATACATGTGTTTTGACATAAATTGAATTTGTAAAATGTGATTCAGTGAGGTACACGTGATGAATTAATTGAACGCATTTATAAATATGATATTAAAATTTATTTACATTATACAGCACCATCCAGATTAAATAAATAATAACTTAAACATTTTATTGTTGCGATTAAAGTTACTTTTACGTAAGTCTTAAGTATTACATCTACGGCTAGATATATTCTAAAACTCGAAAGTAGCTCGTTATGTAAGATGTTTGTTTTACCATGAAGCATAAATTGAGAACATTGAAATAGAAATTGAGCATTGTCATTTTGCAGTAAATCTATTACATGACAGTGTTTAGTATATGCAAATTGGCTGTAGGTGAAATATTTATTGAAATTATAACAAGCCATACTTGCAACAAGAGACATCATCAATTAGTCCGCTCACAATGCACGCTTAATGAATGAAAAATACACCATATTCTAGAGAGACAGTTTCATAGAATTACATACCTAGATTTTTATTGCAGCCTATGGTGTGGGTTTTAGTTGAGTATCTTATTTTCTGGGAAAAAACTACCATCGACTACAACAGATTCAATAACTTTTCTGTATAGGCTAATAATGTCCTATATGATGCATTATTATGAAATAAAACCCTTAAAATACATCTTTTGTAAATATACACGAAGCATTGAATATCATACCCACTAATTGTCACATAAATTTTGATTTATCTTATGAGTAATTGATTTGTAGCGTTTGTAAAGAAAGTTAATAATTCATTGTATTTTCCATTAACAAATCACGATCTCGAAGGAGCTGAATCTTTAAGGCTTGTGGTAAACGAGGTAAATTTTAGACGAGTATATCTTTTATATTTGAAATATGTGGTGGGGTTGCAGTATTAAAATGCAGGTCTATGGTCAGGGCATCTCATACCATACCAGTCCATTATAACCCTTATAATGCAACAGATAGATGGAAATGGTGCCATCGGAAACTCTGCGTGTGTATCGCTGTTGCCTCGTGCTAGAAAACCTTATTGTACATCGATCCGTAAGGATACTGCGATATTCTCGAACTAACATCTTCACGAAGAAAATTGATGTATCTAAATTTTAGTCACTACGACAACAGACGTGTAAAATTAAGTTTTGTTACTTAGAAACAACGTCCGGTTTTATGCGGTACTTGAAACAGTGGAAGGTGAAAAGTCTCTTGATTTTTACATTTTATAGTTACTTTAAAGTATTATATTAAAAAAATGTCAGTGTGAGAAGTATTTCTAAGCAAAGCCCCACTATTTGTTTTGGTACGTGATAGCTCAGGTGTTCCAAATTTGAAATTGTGTCAACTTAACCCATCTTGCCACTTCCTCTTCCACCTGTGGCCACCAAGTCCCAAACCCACGTGTGTTTTGCCAACACCAAAAACTGACCGACTGAATTCAACGTAATGAAGTGGGCATGTTTATTACGCCGAATTCAATGGTGAAGCTGATGTAGCGGAAAAAGAACTGGGCTGGCAGAGCTAATCCCTGTATAAATATTCATAGGTTTGCTCAACAGTGATAAGATCAAAATTTAACTTTAAAAAGTTCTGCAAAGTTTGGAAATTATGCCTACAGTTCTCTGTAAAAAAATTACCCTTACAGGAATTGGTTTATAAGTAATTTTTAATATATTTTATAGCATTAAAATTATCTGTTAATGTAATTGATAATATGAAGTTGATTGGCTTAAATATTCAATCTGTAGAACGTTAGGTACAGATAGAACACATACACTGCCGTTGTTAATTTAAGACCTTGTAAATTATGTGCGCGTGAATTTTAATCTCGCGAAAATCGCCGGAATAAATACATTAACGTTACTTTTATGATTTTCCTTAAAATGTTCTTTGAAATTCCATCGAGATTTTGGAAAACATTGTACAGTAATTGTACGACACGCCAAAGTTTATTTCGGCTGGTATCCACAGTACATGGAATTAGTTACTTTGTGATTTTGTCTGTGTATCCCAGTTTTCTCATATCTGCACGTCCGGAAGTAGATCTTGGCGAAGTCGTGTGCCACTTTTCATTTCAAGCTATTCGCTCGTCACTTTTCGACGTTCACACGTGTCATAACATTGGAGTGAAATATTTAATCTTCCTTGATAAACGTTAGGTGATTTTTCTCTCGTCTTTGATGGCTTCAGTTGAAATGGAACTATCAGTCGTCCCAGTGTAATGCATCGACCATTTCATTAACTCTTCTCCACGGTAAAGGTGGCATCGAGCCTGAAATTCAACAGCGTATTATTTTGCGTCTTCGTGGCAAGGACTTCATCTTTCCGAGCATTTAATTCTTTAGAATAATATAAAAAAGGTTGATCACTGTAATCATATTCACTTTTTCGTGTTTTATAAATATTGAGATAACTGAATAATGAGTTATAAGTGCGAGATAGGGTGAGACGTAGCTCGTTTTGACGCAGAATATCATAATTCATACTGTTAGAGAAATACAAATGTATATTATCATAATAAATGCAAAAAGTAGGAGATTTTAAAATTTGAAACAGGAGTAAAATTGAATGGTATGATGTTTTAATGGTTTTCAGGCATGTTCACAAATAAAAATTGCAAGAATGTCCTTCCATTCAGCGGTCACGTGTAACAACTAAAGAACTGATTTACACTGAATTTGATAATGGGGAGTTTTAATAAAATTCGTCATAACTTACGTCCACTTGATCTCGCAGACCGGAGATGTCGGCCTCTTCTGTTATTGACTTGGACACACATCATTCCGTATACTCGAATCCCTGGTACGCTCGCATATGTTGGTTGGTCGTGACTCATAGGGCCTTCTGTATTAACAGAAACAATAAAGACATAGAATTTATTCATCATTTGTCGTGGTTTCGTTTACGTGTCACAGATCTTTAGAATTTTGTCTGTAATTTCAAAGTGAATTAAGGATGGATTAAAATCAGATTACATTTTATTCACATCAAATTAAGCATTGCTGTTTTTTGCTCACTTTTGCATATATACCATTCTACACACACAGAGATGTATGAAGCAGGACAGAGCAATTTTTGTACAATACGTAATTACGCTAAAATAAGAATGTTAAATTAATTCCATGGAGCTTAGTGCGTCTTGAAAAGCTAATAGGTATTCATCTAGTCAAGAAATTCCTTGTCTTTTATAGAACAAGGAGGTTTGTGGCCGTGTTACAGCTTCCCATCGCTGGTCCTTATCCTGTGCCAGATGAATCCAGTCTGCATCCTCACGTATTTATTTAATAGGCGTTTATGTCTCTGTCTCCCAAATAGTCTCTTTCATTCAGGTTTTTAACTAGCATTTTTTATTGATTTCTCGTCTATACGATGCGTTCTCTCATACTGAATCCACATTGCTGTTTATTTCGTCACCGTAATAATATTTGGTAACCTGACAACTAGTAGTTTTCCTAGAATTGTGTTTTGTATGGATTATAAGAGATTCAAGCCCTTTGTTCCTCAATTATAAGCCTCAGTCGTGATCACAAATGATCTGTATGACTGTGCAATGACGGAAGAACTTGTGAGACACCACTCAGGTTGTTGGCATGGTAATGCAATGTACTCAGAAGTTTCCGGGTTCGATCCAAATTACTGTCGCCAAGAATCATTAAAAATGATGATATATCGATCGGTAAAATGGCAGCCATTCATCCGAAGACGGAAGAAGAACCAACTTCCGAAACGTCGTATGTATCAACCATACCTCGGATAATGGACAGTGTTCAACATAATATTGCTATAAAGATCCGAACATTGTCACAGGCCTTTAGAGAATCAGTGACCATTGCTACCCTTAACTTACCTAGTATGTTGGTGAGCGGACAGCGACAGATGACGAGGTAATGTGACTTCCCGGTGCGAATGTTCTGCAATGCCAGCAGCGACCAATCCCTCGGTGCTCGACATTCTCGCATTTCAGCTACTGGTTCGCAGGTTTTCGCAAGTGTAAGAGCCTGAAATGTTATAACAAGACTGTGATGGACATTTCCTGACGTGTTTTTGATATTTATATTGTTACGATGCCGTGAGTCTGGGGTCGATAACATGAATGAATATGGCGCACCGGTGGAATGATGTCGATGGGAAAACCGAAGAACTGCGAAAATCCTGCCCCAGTGCCATTTTTTCTACAGCAAATCGCATGTGGACTACCCTGGAACCAGATAACCGCATAGTACTAAGAATACCGTTCTGTGTGTCACGTACCACAGAAATAATTATGAATTAGTACTTCACACACACGACCACTCTCTAGTAAAGCAATCAATTTACTGCGTTTTACATCACCACCGATGAATAATACCGGAAGTTCACTTAATATCGATAATCATAAGCTACGTCACCCTTCGCACATCGATCTGTGTCATCGTAATGGAGAGGTCTCCTCTTCATCTCTGCAACTCTTAACGCGTTTTGAAACTCTATGTTAAGAAGTGTATTCTGATTTTTTTAGAATAATTTAATTTTTCGCAGTATATCTGCGTTGTCATCCTTGCTTTAAATGAAACTCAAAGTTTTATAAATTGTCTTAGTAAGGTTCATCGCACAAGACATGGGTGCCGAGTGTTAAATAAGATCCATAACTTTAATTTGAAATGTTTTTCGATACGGTATTGTATATTCAACGAAATACAAGTAAACAAAATTTCTGTTTTTTACGAAGTATTCTCCCTTTTGGGTGGTCTTATAACAGTTGGATACATTACTGCAGTGTGATATCTGCCCTGTCGATCAGCTTTGCAGTTGTACATACACCTAATTTGCAATAAATGACGAGTGAGGCGTGGATAATATTAAAAATCATTTTTTAAGAGTAGGCCGTACTTTTCAGCTTTTGTCGTGCCTGGTGAAGGAAGAGGTAGATGTTGTTCTAGAATATTTTGGGGGCACCAGAACAATGTTCCGTTGTTTGTGGGTTTGTCATATCGAATCACTGTTTCCATTTGCGTTGTTAAATCTTTTTAAGGATCCCTTTCTTATGGCGTGCTTGCGTATATGTACGTGGGTGCGTGACTTGGAATTACATACCGGTGAAATATGGGTCTTGAGGTCGACTACACGCGTTGCCATGTTGCAATTTGTTCTGGCTGACGCATTCGTCTACAATAACCGGTGGTTATGTTGTGCTCCGTGGAATCCGGAAACAGGGATATATTGCGTAATTTAAATTTGAACGCTTGTGGCGATGGTGTGTTGGAAAAATAACAAACTTCATGGACATTGTGAGACGTTTTAATTTTAATTAAAAATTACGTTTTGTTTCAAAAGCAACTTATGTAAAGAATCTGTTTTGTTTAAACCTATATGACGGTAACATTGTAGCCTATGTTTACCTAACTGTGGAACACAGTCCTTGACATGCTGATACTCACCTAGTTAGTCAAGAAAATCTCTCTTTCATGAAACCCTTAGACTTATTTGCCTATTGTGATCACAGCAGCCTGCCATCGGGCCCTGTAATCGCCCTGATGACGGAGGCAGTATGGCCTCAGAAACGTTGGTAAACATCTACCAGACTACACGGCGCAACAACCCAGAAGACAGAAATCTTCATACTCACCGCTGTGAGAACCTTAAATCATTAAATTTGTTTGTTGTACATTCGTACGCTGTTCATTAAGGAAGGGATTCTTTAAAAATGCATATAGCGTGAAATGTGCAGTTGGAGATGTCTTGCTTGCGGCTTGTTTACCAGTCCAACAGTCCGTGTAAACAAATCACTTTTTAAGGGTGTTTACAGTTACTGCAACTGTCGTTCTCTTTAAATGTTGTCACTCACCACTTATAACGAGACATCTGCTAACTATTCCTATAATTTTTGTCTCCGTTTCATTGTTTTTTGTACTTGTATTCTGTTTTCAACCTGAATTTTCTTGTTGAAAGGACTAGAGACGTGCTCGGTTAATTTTGATTTCACGGCATGTGTTTACGTTGAATGCGCAGGGACTAAATATTTCAGCTGGCGTGTTCATTGTGATTTGGAAGTAATCGCCAGCGTATAATGCAGTCATTTTCTCCAAAATGTTGTTTATATTAAGATGACTGCCCTTTGGGATGGTGGGCCGTGTAGTCTGGTGCCCTCTCGAAACGTTGGTGACTATGCCATTGGGTCGTCTGTTGCTTCACTTGGTCCGTAGCTATGGGCCTACTGTGACATCACTACGTCATGCATATCACGTTTCATTTGTTCTTATCGCAAACATTTTCTACAAAACCTGCGTCTTATCCTCCTACTAGTCTATGTGATTATTGTTATTATTATTATTCTTGCGTTTGATGTGAGGAGAAACAGGATGTACGTATAGTAAAATAAAACGGTGTCGATGATGGTAAAATGCAGGCGAGCAATTTCAGACTTGATTCAACATCACTGCATGAGATGAATGCGCCTTTCATTCGGATCTTTAACAAAGACAGTTCCAAAGACGAAATCTAAGTGTTGCTCCGGAAAAGATGTTCTTCTTCCAGGAAGTACTTCGCTTGTAAGATAAGGCGATCAAGCCAGATCAAACGGGTTTTCTCAAAAAGAAATGGGCACAAAGAGAAATCTGTTTTGTGCAAGAAATAAAAGTTCTCCTTTCAACCGTTAGTTGTGTGCGGTGGTTAGAGTTTACATGTGGAGGTGGAGGGCATTCCGCACATCCACAGAGCGTGAAGGAACTCCCTCGCTCCGTTGTCAAACTGTGCACCTGATGATTGCCTTGATTAAAAGCGCATTATGGACGAGCCTTTGTTTGGGAGTGTACAGGGGCCGTTATGAGCGTTCAGCACACGAATGCCATCGAATTTCGCATGAACTTGTCTGTTAAAGACATAACTTTATATGCTTAATGGAGCACCTCTCCGTGAAGACAAAGCCCCCCCCCCCCCCCCCCCCCAATTAAGCTTATGCCACGAAGACATATGTGAGAACGAAAGTAAAGCTCCACGCATTCTTAACATGGGGATATGATGCTCGGGTGAGTGGCCAAGTTTACGCTCCGATCGCTTAGTCACAAGTCCTCTATATATCAGAGCCGTTCAAGTGAGATTCCTTAGGGACTGGTTAATTCGTAGGATACAACGCCGTGCGATTTTCGCGTTTCAAATCGTCTTTTGGACGATCAAGGTAGCAAGTTAGTTTGGGTTCGATGAACCTTCTTTATAACGAAGTTTGAATAAAGATAGGTGCTGTTGGTGATGCTTGTAGAACTCTTCAGCTGGCCGTCAAGGTTGGAGGAATGTCCAGAGACGTTAACCCGTTAGCATATTCTGACGACAAAGGACGTTTTCATCCTTGAGTGACAGACAAAATGACAGCTGTGAAATTAAATGGATGAAAGTTAAAATTAGTTATTTTTTACAACTTATGTTGGACGGCTATGACGTAGATTTGTAACAAATTTAAGACATTTATTTTGAAATATTTAGATCAATTTGATATATGAATTTTGAGTGTACAAAATCATCTGATATGCTAGTGGCTTAAAATATGTAATAATTTTGCTTTAAGTGCAGATATGACCATATTAAGAAACTCGGGGGAGGAGGAATACGGGCATATGAAGAAAACGTTAGTGTGGAAATTTTGAATTGCTGATCTGTTGGCAGTAAATGAACGCCTGCTACAGACCAGTTAGATTGCCCGTCTCACAAATGCGCAGGAGAAGTTGCTGAATTGTCGCGGCGTGCTGTCATTTCGTTGATTTGAAGTTTAATTTTTGTTTCGTTCATTTTGGAGGCAGAGGATAATTGAGTGAAGTGGGCACCTATATTTTGGTAGGGTTATAGAATTCGTTTGGATGAACGGAGGAAAATCATAAAAACATTAGAGCTTTCAGAGCGCTACGTGCCGATCTTTGGCACGCGTAGGCCAGTGACATTGGCGTGGTAACATCGAATTCATCGTGTTCGGTGCACCATGGGACAAATGCGTGTTGTGTGCTTTGTGGTGAAGCTATCCGTTCGGATGAAATCGTTTGACGGAAAGTAAGAGCAAATTAATTAAACTTCAGTTGTCGCTCGTTCTCCCAACAAGTTTATCTGACGTTGAACCCGATGTTGACGTTTCGAGTTGCAAAGCTATGTGGACTTTTAAGTGCGATGTGGTCAGGTATTTATGTGAACACGTATGTGAATGAAACTTACCTTTCCTCGAGGGTCTGTGATAAGTTCTGTAGAATGCAAGTCGTCCGTATTGGTGCTTGCTGAACAGGGGTCACGGTATCGGCTTGGACAGGCGCACAGTGGTTGTGTGAAGTTGAGACGTACGTACACTGCATTACACACCTGAAACATTCCGTTGTGACAGGTAAATTATACATATATATCGTAATAGGCGGAACATTTCGATAAAACATTTATATCATGTATGGCCCTTAAAGGTCGCCGGTAACTATGTCCTACCTGCTTTAAGAACCAGCAACTCTGCATTTTGTATTTATGGGTTCCCCTATTATTCTCATTGTAAACAGAGATTACTTTCTCATACATCATTAAGCAGTTGATCTTTCTAATGATGGTGTGTGATGCGGACTGAATTCATAAATTAGCATCGGTTTGAGAGGGTTTATGTACGGTTCTAACAGTCTATTGATAACTTTATTATAAAACAAAATAGTGATACGATTGAATAGTGATTGATGAATCTGAGGACGTGCCATGTCGTGGTGACAGGACACAGATTTTAGAACTTAATTCCATTCATGAGAGTCAGTGGCCTCGTACCTGTTGTATGGCACATTCTGGCAGCAAGTATATGTGCTGGTTGTGGGGGTAGTAGTGGTATCTTGTGGGTTTGGTGAGGCCCGCAGCTGCAGCTGCTGCTCCTCCTGGTATCTTCACGGGTTCCTGAAACATAAAACATCAGTTTGACGCTTTGTAAACGTGACCAAAATTCACAATTCGTGACGTCGAAGAAACATCACGAGACTTTTGCAATAGCGTATGCAAGTGAGCATGGCACTCGTGTTTGAAAGAATGAAGACGATGATACATTTTAGTGACCCACTTAAGCATCCGGTCTGATGTGCTGTGAGGAAGTGCCTCGTTAACTCACATTCTGTTTGAATTTATTTATATTTGAGAATTTTTACTCCAAATAAATCTATACTGTTCCTGGTTTTAGAAACCAGAGTTGTCCCGAATACAGAATTAATTTAGCCAAATTATATTATTTTGTTTTAATAGTTACACTAATTGGCAAAGCGGGATTCTTCCGAAATTTCGAAGGTTTTTGTATTTATTCTGTAATTTATTCCGCTTTTTAGTTGTAATATTGCAATGACGGTCTTAAAATAGAAGTGAACTATGGATTTATAAAGGTACGTAATCAGTTATCGTCTTTTAATGAACGTTGAAGAGTTGTTGATATAGGCGATTTTGTATTATAATGGCTTTATATGTGCAGTCGTGAATTTGTTGACGGTAAAGAGGAAATCGTCTTGGTTTACTGCCCTGGTATATATCTGGAGGTTTTCTCCATTGAAAATGGGCACAACGGTCAGCATTGTGTTGAACCTCCGTGCTGCGTTTGTTAAGCCAAAGTGGTAGAACCACTTCAGTATCCTCCACGTTACCGAATCTACACCAAGCAAAATATCTGCTAAATGTTTGCAATGAGTTAGCAGTTTCAGATCTGGACTTAGTTTTCTCCGCTTGACTCCGGAGTGACTTTGAATAAACACGTAAATATTAATCATACTGCTTAACGGTAATGACCTCTTGTCTACGTGTATGCTGTCTTTGAAAAAAAGGTTCTTTCTCGACCACGTTCAGGACACTACCAGTATTGTAAGACGTGCGTTAGCCCTGTGTTTCTCAGCCAGATGTTCGCGAGTTGAGTACATTCTACTCTTATTTTTGATGCACGTTTTAAGATTTTTTTACTTCGACGTTGGAGTAAAAACTGTATCTCTCATCGGCATTTTGGTTGGTCTATGTTCTTTTTAATCAGAATATATGAGATAGAGGGGGTCTTCAGTACCAGCAAGGTTGAGGAACGCTAGTCTGCTGATAGGACGTGACCCACAGCCGAAGCAGGTAGCCTTGAGGTTCATTTGGACTGTGACCAGTCCTTATAAATGTAAATAGACTCATTTTATTTCAGTTCCTTCGTAAACTTTTAATCGCTTCCTGAAGATGTGTAGGCATTTCGTTCGATTTATAGTTTCGATACGTGAGACCGACTTAAAGAGACCCTTTTGGATATTCTTGGTAACATACGGAACAAAAATTAAACATTCAGTGGCTACCCTTATATAATTTAAATTAACTCTTCTGAATGGATCAGTGGTTGAAATTAAATAAAAAAATGTATGTTGTTATCTAAAAGCGAAGACTGCTGTATTCGGACTCACCGCCGTGAAAAACTCAGACCTTACTTATCTAAACGCGTTTAACAGGCTCGAATAAGTATGAAATAATCATTATTTCTTCTTAGACAGCGTGAGTTTTTAACATAATTTATGCAGTTCGTGGCGTGTTTTTGACCTGATTGCTGCTGATGATGCAGTGAACCGTTTATGATCAAGCGCGTAATCAATCGCTTTAGTCTTGAGAACAAACTGCAACTGGTCGCAGTTTAAATGCATAGACCTCCCGTTTCAAACTGCTTTGGTCACGTTTCCTCAGTGACTAATTCCTGTATCACAAAAACAATCAATAAGTAATTCACTCCGCGCTTTGAAGGTATTGTAAATGCATTAAAATATTCTGTCTCCTGTGAATGTTTTTGAAATAATTGCTTTATCGCAAGTCGATCCTCACACATAATATTGTTACAGGCCGGATTCTTAAACACTGGCTCTTTCCTCCACCTTCCGTCATGCGCGAACTACTGATGAAGGTTATGTTTGAAGATGCCTTTCTTCTGGGCTGTGCTTACAGGCGTTCTTTATGTTTTGCGTTCTCGTCAAGATTAATTAATAAAATACATTAGTGCATTAGTCAGCGTCGAAGAAACATGTATTTCTACGTACACAGAATTCAGTTATGTCTACCCAGCCTGCTTTCTCGTTTTCTCTCTTCTGACGTTTCGTCATGGTGTCACCCAGCCGCGAAGAGATTGCGTACTGTTTATGTAATAAGCCTTTCGTGTGTATAACAAATTAATTTAAGCTTTCAAATAAAGCTATTCTTTTATATGAAGAGACGTACTGTTGGATGTCTGGAAGAAAATTTTGAACTTTACGTTATATAATCATTTTTACACGATAAAATTATTGTCTGTGCAAGTATATGGCAGCTTTCGCACGCGTATGAGAAATTACAGATGTTTACAGCATGTCATTCGGAAAACCTGAGGTTAGCCAGAACTGTTTCTCAGAACTTTTACTGGTTCAACATATTCTTTAAAAATAATCAACTGTTCTTACTGGGTTGGAGAGTCCTCGTGGCTTTATATGATTCGCACACTGTTCTTGTAGCATCATCAGGAGTGATTTTGCTGCTGCTGTATATGCTTGTGGTACAAGAAGTTTTCACACGTGTCTGAGAGGAATGTCCTGGTGAAGGACGCTGCACTGAAGGACGACTCTAAACGCGGAAGAAGTTGGATGCAGAAGTCACGCCTGACTGCTCCCTACTTATGTATTGTGTCTTGTCGCCGGTCGATGCTGTTGGCTGCTTCGAAGCTTCTGTTGTCACGATGCTTGGGGTCAAACTCTCTCCCACACTTACACTTCATGGCAGGAACAGTGGCTAATTCTGTCGTAGGGTCTCTGAGCTGAAACTCTGGTTAGCTTGTCTCTCTTACAAGAAAACAGGAGGGTGGAGAAAATATCATTCTTTTTGCCAAATATCATTAGGATGATTATATCAAGGAGGATGGGATTGGTGGGATATGTAGAGCGCGTAGGAGAGATGAGAAATACATTCGGGCGAGGGACCTTCACTGACTGGTTCCCGTAACTCATCGCCTTGATGATGGAGGCAGCAAGGACCTCCGAAACGTTGGTCAACTTCTACCAGACTATACGGCGCAATAACAGAAGATAACCATCGTTGTACTCACCGCCGTGAAAACCTCAAATCCTACGAAGTTCTGATACTTGTAAACACTCATTTGTCGCGTTGAAATTCGAGTTAATTTGCTGTTCATTTGTGAAGGAGCGGTGAGAAGGTATTTCGAGATGCAACTAGTTATACTAGAGCCTGTTCGCAGATATTGACACACAAGCTGAGAGTAATTTACGTGCGTGTATGAGTAGTGGTAGCATCTCACTTGAACTTCGTGATACATACAGACTAAGTAATTTTATGCGCTGCTCCGTTAAGGTCCTTGACCTTTCTGAGATTTACAACAGGATATAAGCAGAGTGAAATTCAGCCATTCGAGATAACACCTAAGTACGTTCGGTTGATTTTCTTCTCTGGCAGTAGCGTGAAAACAGAATGATCTCTCTACAAACAAAATGGAGCAGCACGTCTCAACACTTCTGACAGGAAAATTATTTCAAAATGGTCTAATAACCTCGAAGTTCAATGATTGCGCCGTATAGTCTGGTAGAAGTTAACAGATGTTTCATACGTCCTTGCTGCCTCCATCATCAGTGCAAATACTCATCTTCTGATAATGGAGGCAGCAAGGACCTCTGAAACGTCGGTAAACTTCTACCAGACTATACGGCGCAACAACCCAGAAGACAGTCATCTTCAACATAATTGAAGTTTGAGATGTATACATTATTAGCTTTATCTACTGTTATCTCAAGTTATGGGTGAACAGAAAGGGTTGTTTATTCTTAACACTCGCAAGTCACCATCTTCCCAAATTATTTAAGTGCATAGTAGCTTAAACGACAAGAGAATTGCTTATTTAAGTGGATGAATAGGAACAGCGTCTCGGAACTTGACAGTGATCTTATAGTGGAACAAAATTGACATTGGTCACAGCATCTTTTTGGGAAAGTAGTTCTCACAGCTTCAGTTTGGTACTAAGGCGTATTTCTTGCGGGAATTAAATGGATTTGTCACCTGTATGACCGCAAGACGAGATGATTGGTTGGTCACCGTTCTTTTTCACTGTTATTTTTTTACTTCTATCTTGCGAGTGGGAAAAACTGCGAATCTTGTAGCTGGATCGAATCCATTTGCAGAACTGAATAGCAGCGAGTAGCTATAGTGAGAGCTCTAACTCTTTATTTCATGTTGTCAACATTACATTTTTTTACCACTTTGTATCGATTGTCATGGGAAGGTAAAGTATCGATACCACAACGTAAAATGATTGATAGCAGTCATCCACTTGGTGTCGATAATAGGGTGTTGAATAAGTACTGGTAGCGCCATTTACGTGATGACAGCCTGACCATCGAGTTCTGATACCATAATTTGAGATCTTATGATACGAATTGTTTTGTTTTTTTAAATCGACTTACGTAATTAACAAAAGTAAACCCTGCCACTGGTTATGATGTTTTAGTTTTCAAAACGTGATTTTACTCAGTTACGAGGTTTGAGAAATGCATCTCCGACTGAATTCACTCTGCAGGTTTATTGAGATTCCAGAGGTTAGCCTGTAATAGAAGTAGGCATATCTCCGTGTTGGCTCGTAATATGATGGCGATGTATTCCTGTACCCTTGTAGCCTTGCTGATTTTAGCTTAGGATACGGATCGGTGGAGGTCTGTTGTGATAGCGGTAATGAAGATTTGTGATCCGTAAAAGATGGGTAGTTTCTTGATTGGCTGAACGTAGTATTAACTTTTCAAGATGGATTCTGCTCCGCGGATTTAGATGACGTTTATTAAATATGCTTTTCTTACTTTGAAAAGTAGTGCCGAAGTTGTAAACGACTGATGTTATATTCTGTGTATTTATACACTTAACTTTTACGTTCGTCTTGCGAAAGTTGTATGTTTATGACCCGTTTTATCAACCTACTTAAGAACCACCGTATTCATTATGGATGGTTTGAAGAAAGTGCGCTCTTAAGCAGTGGATCTTGACCTTGCGCCAGACCCGTTGTCAAGGAAACAGCGCTACTCGAAAGAATGAGATTTTGCTTAAAGTAATTACTTGCATATAACTGGTAAATGCTCATCCTCTTTAGATAATTTATGTCTAAGTAACCCAGTGGTTCTGAATGCTGCTGTGTGGGTTGCAGTGTTATTAGGATTCTGTGTCACTGATGGTCTTCAGGATATTAACTCCGGATGGACTTGTGGCTGACTGCAGCCTTGTAGATGGAGGCAGTACGTTTCTTCGAGATCTTATCTGCCTCAATTCCACACGGCGTTGCTTCTCAGAAAACCAACATCGACATTTTTACCTCCGTAAGAATTTCAAATTTGTTACAGGATTCTGTGGTTTGCCATTACACTCTCTTTGGTTTAGCCTTTAGTGTGACTTTAATCAATCCATTCTGTTGTTTGTACTTGATTCATCTCAGGCACGGTGAGAGAAGTTTTATTTCAATGTCTGATTCTGAGAGCATGGTTTTATTCTAAAGTTGACTGACAGTTACATACTGTCTGTGTGTCGTTATATATATGTGTGTGTATATATATATATATATATATATATATATATATATATATATATTGGTTGGATAATGATCATTTGCTCTTAAGGAATTTAAACCTTGTGATGTTTATGACTGTGTATATTTGATAATTTAGATGTTCGCGTCGTTCTTGACAGGTAATTTAATATGTCATTGTGGTTTTTAGCATTAGGTTTAAAATATTCATTCTGAAATTCCTTATATATCACTCGTCATCTGTCTCCACGTCATGATTGAGGCCTCGCAGAATCTCTACGTGTAATTGTAACAATTCGTTTCGTTCTCACGCGTTTCACTGCAGCTACGCAGTTATTTTTCATCTGTTAAGATGCATTGAAGACGACCCATTGTATGAGGTCAGTATGTGGTTTACGTCTTCACTTCCTGTTCTATGTAAAAATTGCATGTTTCTTTTTAATTAATCTTAATGAGACAAAATTCATTAGCGACGGTCCCTCCACTGTAAAAACAAAAGAATAAAAGTGTGACATAGTGCTCTTCATACAGCTGGGTGCCCGACATATTTTAAACAATTAGTGTCTTTGTGTGTGTGTGTGCGAAGCGTGAATACTTTTAAGATTATGTGCCTGGAATTTGCTGGCCTTTTAAATATCTTACGAGAATGTAACACGTTTTGTTTTTAGTCAGATATGCTATAATAAATTTCAAAATTATTATAAAATGTGTTTTGTGGTTCAGGCCAGTTATTGTGCACTTATTTCCGTGTTTCTTAAGGCCTCTACTTCAGACTGATGCCGGAATGCAATAACATTTTGTGACAACCTACGTAGTTACTGTTCACATCTTTGTATGGGTTAGTAATGCATTCTACGTGTGAACATTGTCCGCGCTTTACACATACTATTTTAGTCCACGGGCATTGTCATTGTCATTTCTCACTGTCACAAAAAATGGTACGCTATGTTAATTGTAAACCATCCAGAATCCTGCTGGAAAGAGGAGTGTAACATTGCGGATTGGTAGCTTATTACTTAAAACCTGCTATTACATAATGAGGTTGTCCTGAACTCTAATTAAATAACATGTGAAATAGGGCGTTACATTCTCTGTCACACTAAATTAAAATGCCCTGCAATCTGTATTTTCTGTAACTGCTATATCTCAATACGTATCATGGCCGTGCTTGTCCTCCAGATGAATAATTCCTACATATCTTCGAGTTAGACAGAACGGCTTTCACAGCGGTGAGTATGAAGATTTCTGTCTTCTAGGTTGTTGCGCTGTGTAGTCTGGTAGAAGTTTACCAAGGACCTCTGAAACGTCGGTAAACTTCTACCAGACTATACAGCTCAACAACCCAGAAGACAGAAATCTTGAGACTCACCGCCGTGAAAACCTCAAATCCTACATCGAATACCTCATTTGAATCACAGGAACAAAACACGTGAGTGTCGTGTTGGGGTCTTTTTATAAAAAATTAATTACTTTTTTTTTACATTTTTATGCGTTTAGCCTCTTTTTTAAAATTCCTATGGAGAATCTAAGTAATCTGTATGAATTACTGTTGTGACCTACAAACGTCCCTGACCGTGACATACACGCACTGTTTGCCAACTTCAGGCCTTCGTTCAGCACACGGGCATTCAAAGTGAAGAAATTGCTCGTTAATGTTTATGTATTCACATACCGTGTCATTGCATATGGGCGAATTAAGTAAACCTAGTTACGTTGCATTCCAAGTGGGGTTGTATCTGGTTTAAAATTCCTGTTTTGGATGGAATCTGAATGTCACACACGTAAATGTCACAGGGGTTTTGAATATTCTTATTCTTCTTTAATGTATTAAGTCCTTTGATCTATTCCGACTGAAAATTAATTCTGGAAATGTGAATTTTTAGACATTTATTAAGACTTGTCGTTATATACTGTCAAATTATTAATAATTGTTACTGTATATTATTATCCTGATACGCCTTTTTTTTGTTAATCGTAAAAGATACAGCAAGATTAAAACGTGGTAAAATCTCGGGGATTTTTTATTATTAAGGCTTGCCCGAACAATAGAATATATAATAATCAAGTGAAAACTGAAGATGAGTCGTCTGTTTCATTAATACTCGTACATAGAGCAAGGAATGTTCTAGAAAGTACGGTCTGTCTGAAGCAAGTCCCAGGAAGATTTTCTTTCTAAAGAGCAATAATTGTCGAAGGTATTGGGATCATCAGCTACGGAGCTTCTGCCAACTTATCAGAACAGCTCCTTCCCAATTCGTGACTTCGCTCAGACCTGTGGATTCGTGGTCGTGATCATGCAGAACAGCAGAGCCTGAAAGGAACAGCTGTTGGACAACCGTGACGTTTATGTTTCTGTAGTGACGTATGTGCCGGGTAATTTGCCGTGTTTGACACTGGGTTCACTTACTCACGCTATCTGATCTTATCGAATATGTTCGCATTGGCCGTTTTCTGACAGACTTCATTACAAAATATTTTAGGTGATGTGCCGTGAGTTCTCCAAGACTTCACAATTATAATCTCGATTTAATGTTGTTTTAAAATCATATGATGTATGAGTTGAAGTTCTGTTTTTGACTACAGAGTGTACAGCCTGTACAGTTTCAGAGTCTTAAAATGTGTTCCATTTGTCACTTGGAGATATCACCCGTAGCTTTTCAGTGGTAAATTTTCGATGCATTAAAGTTTGTGTTTTTTTTTTAAACTGGTTAGTGATTTTCTGAATTCCCTTTGTCGTATAATTGGCCGTAGAAAGTGCTGACTCAGACCGCGTTGATGTGTGTTTTTGAAGCAGTTACAACACTGATTCTGCCCGTTTAACAGTTATGTCCAGTTTCATGCTGCCTACATTGATAATTTACTGGTAACTGTCACTTTCACTGGAGAGTCACGGCATTTGATTTAAGGTAGCAAGAAGTAATAACATGGAATGCTATTAGCGAACAACGCGTACAAATTAGTAATCTGTATAATCACCTTTGGAATTTTCAGACTACTCTTGTATGGACTTCGGGCTCTTGAATTGAAGACGAACAATTTGACAATTTCCGTGCGATATTTTCCTCTCGTGTCTGACAGTTATTTTAGGGCAAGATTAATGATGACCTTTTAGTCCTTGCCATATGTTGCAGAAGGTGGAATGAGGGCCCTTTTGTAGAATGAAGTAGCATTTCCTAACATAAAAATTCCATTTTTGACAGCCACAGTACTTACGTTTATACCATTGTTTTCATGGCACATATTTGCACCGTCACTCTGTATCTCACGCCTACAGTAAAGAACGCCTTGACGCCAGATTTTCTGTTTCTGCGAAAATAATTTTAATTTCTTAAATTCTTGTTGTTCGATGTATCGGGACTTCTCCTATTTCGAGAATCATAGATGTCACAACCTTCAGAAGAAACTATGCTTTTCAGATTGTCTTACTGTGGTATTTATCTCGAATTTTGTTTTTTGTGACGTCAGTTGTTGTTTGTCTCGTTGTGAATGTTTCTAAATTAATTGTACCCACGTGCCTTTTGCTTCATAACACCAACTTACAATGCAAATATGCTTAGATTGTGTATATGAATGGACAATTACGTATAGGTGCCAATGTGACTGTCTTGTGGGGTGTTGCGCATCTCAGGGCGTTTCCCTAATGGTGGAGGTAGTATGTACCCGTGGAATGCTGGTTCATTTCTACCAGACTACACCACGCAACAATCCAGAAGACAATCATCTTCATACTCGCCCCCATGAGAATCTGAAATCCCAGACGTATGGATGTGACATCGATGAATTTATATTGTTATGATTTTTTTTATAGTTTTGTTTCGATCCCAAGAGAACTGAATGACTTGCTATTTTGCTTAGTACCGTAACAGATTCTTGTTAATTTCGGGTATTAACAATTTTTTAGACTACTGTTATTCGGAGAATGTCTTGGCAGTGGTGTTATATTACTTATTTATTTATTTTATACTTCATCCATCGTCTGTTGGAATTTTAAATTTCTTTCAAAGGTCGTAGCGTTTCGAATGATGGATCTTCCTTCGTCTTTAGGTATGAAGGGAAGATACGACAAATTAAAAATAACTCTGCCGGATCCAAAGTAGGTTTCACTCCATTTAGAAAGTCTTATATAAAGATTTGGTGGCATTGGATTACGTTTTGATCGCAGGACCATCAGTATGTGATTTTTGCAAACTGGCTATTGGTGAATGATTTTTCTATGGTTCTGTTAACCTCAGATCTGGGGTCACTGGCTTCTTAGGCCACTCTGGTTCTGTCAGACATCTTATTGTACCATGCACTGACCCCAGAGGACTGGCCGCTCTATATGTTTGCATCTTCGACCTTTCACTAAGCTTCTTTCGCAAGTCGTAGATGGATTGTTTTGGCCTTCTGCTCGCACTGGTTAGAGTGATTTCATCTTTACGCTCTTAGTTGTGAAGTTTGTATTCAGGTATGCAGTTCAAGAGTTACGAAGTCAGTATAAGTCATAAATAAGTCAGTGTCCTCTGGGTTATTGCGCCGTATAGTCTGGTAAAAGTTTGCTGACGCTGCAGATGAGCGTACTCCATCATCAAGTCTTGTTCATTGCACTGAAGATGGAATTAGCAAGGACCTCTGAAACATCGGTAAACGTCTTCTAGACTAGACGACGTAACAACCCAGAAGACAGCCGTCTTTAGACTCACCGCCGTGAAAACCTGAAATTGCAGATGTTGGTGTCTTATTATGTGTGAAGTTCGTGTTCAAGACTTATGGAAAGTCATAAATAAGTTCGCGTCCTATCAAAATATTAATGGAACTCTTCGTAGGTCAGTGTGGCCTGTCTGTTCATAGCTCAGCGTGTTGTTCACAGAGTCTGTGTATGGATTTCATTTGGTCATCAGAACACAGAGCAAAGGATATTCTGAAGATTATTAAAATACATTTGTACCGGTGATGTGATTTAGTGTGCTTTTCTTCGAGATGAGAATCGCGTTCTTATCTATTAATGTACTTTAGAGCAGTGGTGTTCAACATTTTTTGTTCGCGTACCCCCAGATATAATTTCTCTTCAACTTTGTACCCCTAAAGTTGTTGGTGTACAATTCAAGTTATACATAGTATATAATCTACATCTAAAATAAATTAAATAAATTACATTACTGATTATTTAGTGTTTATCATAAATTAATATACATTTTTTTTTAAATTTCAAGTACCCTCTAAGATGTCTTCGCGTACCATCGAGGTAACGCGTACCCCAGGTTGAATACCATTGTTTTAGAGGGTTATAAAAAATTTTCTAATCTGCATATTTTGTTGGATGCTTGCAATTTATCAACGTTCTAGAACTTGGAACAGTTTGTTTTAAGACAAACTGTGGCGAGGAACAGACACTTTCTTAACTCTACAGTCCTGAGTCTATTTATCCGTCCTTTCAAGAGCTGTACCTCAGGAGCTATTGCGTATGAAATTTGGTATAGTTATAGAACATACCATATCCACAAATTTTTCATCAAACATTTTTCCGTAAATATTTTAAAATTTACAAGCATGGCGATGAACTGGACGTTTTAAATTTTTTAATCATTCATCAGTTTTTCTGTAGGCCAGAAGTTTGCAGCTTTTGGAGAACGGGCACCATAGGTTGTCCGTGAATGTCTTCCATGAGGTGAATTGCTCTATAAACCCTAAAAAAACTGCGTGATAACTCTGAAAGTGCCTGTAGGTGCCGCCACTGCTGTCTTTCGTATCGGATATCGACATTGGCGTGATCTGCTATCCACATGGACTGATATGTCTCTTTTCTCTCTGCCTCTTTTATGTGGTGATGCAAGATCAGTAAGCTTCTTACGCTTCGACTTTGATATTTAACCATTCTGACTTCAGTCACGGCCATATCTTTCAATACCTGCTGTGAACTGTTGTTCGTCTCTTGGTCTGAATGAGTACAATAAAGGTATTATTATGTCAGTTATTGCTGACCGTTTGAAGCAGAGCGCTCGTTTCAAGTATTGTTCGCTGATCTTCTAATCGTCGGTGAATGCATCTAGCTGCTAGCAAGTCTTTGGTAATATTGCCGACGGGTTTGAGTGAGTGTATTCTTCATACTTAAAATCAATTAGACCCTGAACCCCGAGGCTGTGGAAACTATGAGCAGAAGATATTATAGGACGCTGAGGACTGTTGATTCAGGAAAGAAAAAGCTGAATATACGAGAGGCTATGGTTATTTATGCAATTTATGACCGGCGTTGAACGGTGCATGCACGTCTGAAGGATCTGCTGTGTGAAGTTGCGCGGGTTGCAACTCTGTGTGTCACCCTGTAGGAAATCTTTGTAGGATTTGAGGTTTTCACGGCGGTGAGTCTGAAGATGGCTGTCTTCTGCGTTGTTGCTGCCTACATCATCAGGGCTCGCCCCAATAATGGAGGTAGCAAGGGCCTCTGAAACGTCGGTAAACTTCTACCAGACTACAGGGCTTCGGAATTTAAATCAGACATGTATTTTTTCTTGATTTATATAACGACGCTTTGTCAGCTGCTTAGGTTATGTGGAGTCGA
Organism: Zootermopsis nevadensis; assembly: GCF_977971745.1. Lineage (NCBI taxonomy): Eukaryota > Metazoa > Arthropoda > Insecta > Blattodea > Termopsidae > Zootermopsis > Zootermopsis nevadensis. The sequence continues at coordinate 6,202,026 of NW_028259140.1, read as the reverse complement.
GTACTGTGGTGATGAATGTTTTAAGGACTTGGAAAGCGGTATCATCCCAGAACTGGAGTAACGGGTGAAAAGTAATGCACAGCGTCTATCTGTATGAAGGACTTGAGATCATTTCCAGAGCATCAGGGTTTATCCCCGCCCAGTTTCTTGGATTGCAATAAAGTAAACTGGACGAGAAAAGATGTGATTGATGCACCGTAACTGTGTTGTTTGAATAAAGGCGTGTGGCACTTTGGCCGAAACAAATTTGAATGAAATTCAGATTGAAGTTTGGAAGTGACGTATTGTAGTTGTGTGGGCTTCAACATTGCTATCAGGCGCGTGCTCGTACGAGTGGTTACGCGTGTTGAACTGTCACCAGTTAGTGACACGACTGCTAATGGTTTTGCCGACTCTGTTTTGTATAGGCCGCTTCTGTTTACAGAATCGTGACAACCTATTGTAGCGGAGAAGAAAAACGGATTAGCTATTGAAATTGGACATGATTCGTTTTGTCCACGGATTTCGCTCTTTACCGTTTTGTCATGCTTAAACGGTCATCGGCAACGAAGAAACTGAGTAAGAGGCGTGCTCTTTTTTGTAAGCAGTGGTTGTTCTTGTCCGTAGATTTCAGTGTGTAACTTTGGCTTTCGGGTGAAAGCCGCGTCCGTGGGGCTCTTATCCAAAAGCCGAAATTGTACTGGTGATAGTTATTCATGTGAACAGTAACTCCGCCTTAATTAACATTAAGGCCATCACAGAATTCTCACGAAGTTCAGTGCATATAACGTATGCACATTATCTATAACGATACGTTTTAATATTATCTTCTCGTTTGTGCCTGCATGTGATATATTCCCCTTCAGTTTACCATGATTTTCCTCAGGACCTTCAGACGTATTGGCGTGACCGCTTCCATTCATGTCTTTGCATAATAGATGGTTTTGTTTTGTAGTTGTGTTTACTGTTTGGTGAGTGGAGATGAATATGGAACTCCTCCTGTGTGAATAATTTGCTAGCGAAGTTCTCCGATCGCTGTCACCTCGGATGATTTTGCAGCATTGGAAACTTTTGCTAGAATAAATGGCTCGAATGCCAAATAATAAGTGTTCTGAGTTGAAACTGTTGTTCCTAGTGATATTATGGGGATTTACGTAAGCGATTTGGACTACGATTCTTACTGGTAAAATTCTAGTATACTGCTGTTAGCATAAATAAAATCATCAGTTCTTTTGTGAGCTCGGGGAGAGGTATGTGATAAAATGAAGTGATAGTGTGCGAGGTTTTCTTCGTGGAATAGTGATTAATATTATTTTTTAATCCGGAAAATTGCTGAAAACGTGAGAAGAACGTGTTCGATGCTGAAACCATAACGAATCATGTATATCAGCTTCTTCACACTTTGTAACTACTCTTCTCACGCTCCATTGTTCGGTGATCCAAGTTCACGTCTCGTAGCGATGTTTTCTGCCTCAGTTTATAGGCACGATCATTGCTCTCTGCTGTCTGAACATACCACACTGTATCGATGTTGTTCTTATGGCTTGTAACGCCACGTGGACTTACGAGTAGGTGACAACATGTCAGAGGAACACACTGCGTTTATCTTCAAGGCTGAAATTTCACCTTCAAGTGCATTATTTAAGTATGCAGTTCGAATGTAGAGGTTGACTCCGTACCGGGTATTTTTTCGCGGTTTGTGCCAATAAATATCAAATTTAATAGCGCTGTGTTATCTGCTGAGGTTATTTACTTACTGTTCAGGTCATCAGAAAGTAACACGGATTTGACACGAAGTAATCTACAGCTGTACACATTCCTGAATTAATCATATTATTGTTTGTTATGTGGGTAAGAGAATAAATGTTCTTAAAGAAATTTGTGTGAACTCTGAATTTGCATTTCGCCATCCATTAGTGCAAAGCCGCTTCGTGCATAGAAGTCACTTGATTACATATCTAACCGTTAAGTAATTAGTCATGATCCTATTTTGTACAAACATCCAAATGTAACTGGCAGAAAATTGCTTACAATAATTTAGCCTGTGAGTTAATATAATGTTGAGCAAGTTTCCGTATTCTGCAGTCTTACACAGTTATTTCCAATAATTGCATAATGGTTGAATGTGTGTATTTTATAAATAAGGTGTATATTATATTTGACACTAGGCTTTAAAGAGTTAAAATGTTAACAGTGATCAGCTGGGGTATCCAGGTGCCCCATTGTCTCGGGAAAGTCTGCTTGGATGTAAAATAGGCCCATATTTCAGTGGTTCTGATTCTTGTAACCCAGGATAGATCAGTATTTGGAAGATACATGGATTTCGTTATTATGGAACATAAGAACTGTTAGTCCACAGCTGGTCAATATACGCCCCGTTCTTTATATCACGCGTCAGTTAGCACGTAATCCACGTACAATCTGAAATAGTTAAGTCGATTTATTCTACTGTATTTGGTTTTAAAAATTTTCATGCAATCTTACCTGAATCTTTTCGACCTTCTGTTGTGGACGTTCCCGTCTACTGTTGTAGTAATGTCGCCGGCCAGGATATTCCTGTGTAGTAACAGTGGTGTTTGAATTATCGTCTTCTGATGCTTGTTTACTGTCATAGTGACGACTGGGGTAGAAACTGGTAGTAGCTGTCACGTCTTTGAGACGGTTGTTGTCAGTGACAGCCATTTCTGTTGGCGTCACGGTGATCTGCATCGCCCTCGAGTTTAAGTCACGACGATTAGGGTAGACGCTTCTCGGCGTCACGTCCTGGTGATCGTTTGACTCTTTGATTCCTGGCGATAAGGAGGCCAGTGTTGAAGAGAATGGCGTGGCTCGTGAACTGTTATGCTTGTACACTTCGGAACTAGTTGCAGGGACCCAGGTTTCTGATTTTGTACACCCCACGTTGTATAAGACGATAATTGAAGCTACAAGAAATATATTTCCTAACTCCATTGTCATATCTGAATTTTAGTAAAGTTACAACACAGATTGTTAATTTGGAGATAAATTATTTATATTTGAAGTGTTTTGTCACTTTGTGGGCGGGTTCACTTTGTTATTTAGCAGCACGACATTTAATGAAAATCTTATTAAACATTGCTTTGTTAGAAGTCCAGTGTAAGTTGTGTATTTCTTAAATATACGTGCAGGCTGATAATAATTGTCGTCAGGTGTACGTGGTTGCGTCTTTGTTGCTGTAATTTCCAGTATGGTGATTCAAATTTAACTTTGAAATTTGCGTTACGACAGTAGTGTTCACTTTTTTAACTTTTTGCTTGTAAAACGGTATTGGCTTGAAAATCAAGGCCAAAGAGACGAGTGTAGAAGTGGCTTGTTTCACTTCTTGTGCCGATCTTCCAAGATGTGGCTCAATCTTCTCTTTTCCTCTCCTTCCCACTTCATGCGCCGTCAATCAGAAACCTGAGCACACGGCCCTGTCAAAGAAATGGGCCGATAACTTCTCTGGACGTTGATAGGAATCCACTAGTTATTTATTGTAACCCAGTTTTTACGGTTGAGTAATCTTCAGTTTCTTAGGACTTTGGTTATTATAGTGTTACTTTGTTTTGAATTCAAATCCTTTCACGCATTTTATCAAAGAGATTTGTGGTAAAAATATCGCGTGAAAGGCGTTTACAGATGAAACACTTTGGAATTCCAATTATACGAACTCCGTTATCGAAATGTTGCACGTTTCCAGTGACGGTTTTAATACACTGCGTGAATCTTCAAACAGCACGGCCGATCTATTTCCGTTTCCGTAAGTCACAATGGAAACACCTTGACACAATTGCAGTAACGTGTCCCGAACTTAATGTGTCTTGAGCACTGGCTTACACATACACGACATTTGTCTGTTTCCCTTCAGCATAAGTAAGTTCATCTTCTGGTACAGCTTACAACATTACGCACTAGTCTTTTTTTCAGAATACTTAGCAGCGGTGTTGTCGGTGTACCTTAATTCTTCTGATCTGACGAAGAAGAGACATTCACTGGACTGTGAGGTTGTGTGACTACACAGAGAGAGCTGGATGCTGCAAGATGAGTTGGTTGTCAGAGGTCTTCTGCTTTGTAGTCGTTGTCGTATGCCAAACTACCACGGCAGTGTGCAGTAGACACTGTTCCGGTTCGCGTCGTCTACTTCGCCCTACTTTGCCGCCACAACTGTTGGACTCCAGCCCGCCTCTCAGTAACCAGCGGCCAATCGTACAACTGTTTTCACCGCTAACGGACCAATCATGTTTAACGATGAAAACAGCTGTTTCTGTGTTAAACAGATATTCTAATCCAAAATAAAATGCAGATTTATTTGAATATTTTAAATGCAATAGCAAATGCGAGGACTTCAGCAGTAACAAATTTTCATTAAAATTACTACCTCCATCACCACGGCGGTAAGCGTCTCTGAAACGTCGGTCATTTTCTACCAGACTACACGATGCAACGTTGCAGAATTCGGACATCATCGCAGTAAACTATTTAGTTAGTGCAATGGCTAAAAGGCTTGATCGTCATTTGAATGCGATGTTCTAGAAGTAGTTGTGTGGGCGTACTCTGTTAAACGTGTAATGATTTGCACACAATAATGTAGCTTCGTGTTCTTAAACATCTGGAGATGGTCTTGTAATTCTTATCGGCGCCGAAGATCAACCGGTCCCATCGCTGTTTGCGCTATCCGTCGTCGCGCTGTTCTGTTGGTGGGTCATTGCCTGAACCTCAAAACAATATATTTCGAAACTAAACTGTTCCTGTAGGGTTATCAGAATAGAGCAGTTTAATGAATGTCTAACCCGTTTTATAAAGGGAACTATAAAACTCGTAATTCATAACTTAACACTTTTCTTCTGATACAATGGTCAGAGATGGTTGTTATAGTTGTGTGCTAGTTTAAGCTATTTTGAAATAATTAATAATTTGTTCTGAAATGCAGCATTTACTATTTATGAGGAAAGATACTAAATAAATCACACCCCTTCGTATCAATATCACTGTGCCTTTACCATTAGTGTAAATTACTATTTCAAACGAGATTTGAGGTTATCACTGCATCGGTTATTCCGATGCCAGTCTTCTGGGTTGTTGCGCCTTATAGTCTGATAAAAGTTTGTTTTCAGATAGTCTGCTTCTATTATGATGAGCAGGACCTTGATGGTGGAGACAGAATAATTCTTCTGAAACGTCTACCAGACTACACGGCACTACAGCCCAGAATACTGCCATTTTCACACTCAGGATTTCTTGTGTATAAGAGAATGAGCTAAAACATGAACGTAGAATTTTGTTCTGTTCTAATAGTACAAGTATTCACAAGTTGAAGATTGTGCAGTTTCGTAACCACGTTCACAGGTCGTGATATCGCATCAGTTGCCTGGTAATCTCTTTCTATGATGTGTTGCAGTTAATAAATGTCTTTAGTAATAAGAACGCAGTAAGAGAGTGTTGGTTTCCTTGTACAATACCGTTGTTTCTTACCCGTAAAACAGCATTGCCGATCTTCTTAACCCGCATGCACATTTAATCTTCTTCCGTTCTCTAACAACTATATCCATTTGCTTGGAGAAGAAATTACCTTTCTTCGTGTAATCTGCAGTCACGAACGCGGAACGATGTCTGTGACCCCACCCACTGAGCCCTTCAGTCCGCTATAATTCTACAATTCATTCGGACATTACATATTTTTGTGACAGCGGTGGAATGGAGGATGGGACAAAGGCAGGTTACACATTACTTTCAGTGATCTGTGTGTTTCAAGGTCAGTCCATCGTCACAGTTTGGGCTCACAGCTTTAAAAATTGGGCTAGAAAGGAGTCTAAATCTGTAGGTTTCTGACGATGGTGTATTATTACAATATGAAGCTTTTGAACATTATCCATTGCCCTAATTTTAATTAAAATTGCTGTGTCCTCTGGTAAATTCTTAAATTACAGAGCTAGTCACCGTCTCCGAGACGTCGTTTTTAATTAAAACTAGGACGATGAGTAATATCCAACAAATTTATTACTGTAGAAAGTATGTTCAGCTAGTCCTTGCTAATTGCATAGGTAGATCTAGGGTAATGGAATGCATGTATGTGTGTAGAAGTTTTTCTTTCTTGTTGAATATTGCTCGCATACCAAACTCGCATTTGACGATGAAGTCACTTCTTTGAACATGAAAATGCGCGAAGTTTACTTTAAAGGTTTACATAATCTAGTATTAATCAACATTTAATCTTATTGTGCAAAATTATAAAACTGGAGTTAGTATCAAACATCTAGAGCAGATGTCGATTTTGGTCTTCTGGGTTGGAATTCCGTGCGAACTTTTTCATAGATACCGAAGTTTTGGAGGAACACATTGTCTCCGTCTTCAAGCCTGAAGGTAGACGCAGTATATTCATCCGAAACGGTATCTGACTACAAGTCCGCAAAGTGTCACAAACCAAAAAAACAACATCGACGTCTTCACCACCGTGAGAACCTCAGATAGCTACTAGAGCAGAACTGTTCTTCTTAATAACTTGTAAACAGATTTTAACATTACAATAGTCTTTAAAATAACAGCACAGGTTTTAAAACCAAAGTAAGTTTAATTACGTCAGGAACGCTGTTTTAGGTCTTCGGAGAATCTTGTTGGAGTAGATGGGGATTGGATTTTGTGTAAGTTCCTCATTGAGACTGTAACTTCGAAATTTATATTCATTGCGATCTGGTACGAAAGTTATATCAGACTTTTTTCATTTCCACTTGTAGTTCTGCAGAAAATTAATTGATCATGCTCCTGTTTGTATATGAAAACATCTGTGGGTTTCTGCCAACTAATGGCAAACATGATTTAAGTACGCATCCAGATTTGGTCATGTAATTCTGCTAATCTTTTTCAGTTCTTGCTCAGACTCCTGGCGCGTCCTCTGTGTCAACAGCTCTGTCCAGGGTACTTAAGTGATTTACTTAAGATAACATAGACAGAACACATTTCTTCTGCAAAGCTCCTTTTTCATCTTCCTGAGAATATTTTAGAATGAGGAAATGTTCTTGGAGTACTGTGTTTATACAAGCAATGAACATCGCTATCCTATACATAACGTAGCTTTTGCTGATTTAACGTCGTACTTAACTTTTTAAATCCCAGTTGTTACTATATGTCCCACTCACTTCAGCAGTCACTAACACTTCACTTTGTATTTTCATACGATCTCACTCTAAACAGGGATTATTTCCTTAAACAGCCCTAACAAGATGATCTTTGTAATGGTGGTGTTTTCTTTGCGGTACAGACTGAATCATTAAATATTGTTTAGGCGAGCTTCTTTTTTAAAGGGTGTATTGTTCTAAGGAGTGACGACTAATGTTTCATGTCATAATGATACTTTGCTACATACATATGATATTGGTTTTAATCAATTTGAGCCTGATGTTCTTTCCCCGATCGAATACTTATATTTCAGGTTTCATATTAATATTATCAAAACACAGAAGTGTTAAATTGTCAGTTTCCTCAAAATAATTTGTATTATTCTCCGTGTTAAATAGATATTTAATCCACAATTGTGACAAGTATTCCCCAGAAATGTATCTCTATGTAATTTGCTGATTTAAAGCAACCATCGTTAGCATCCATTTTACAAAATGTATCACCTACATTTTAGCTATACATGTGGCTTCTTTTCACGACGTTTAACTTCAGAATTCATGTGGTTTTTTTTTACTTAGGCTACTAATTTACTAGCCCATTATAACTCCCATGTAGTATTTATCGTGATAAATGCTAGGCGGATGCTGTGTGATCATATTTCTCGTGTATTTAACTTTGCGTTTTAAGCATACCTACAGATTCTCCTGAATACGCAAGCTTAGAATTCTCGTACTTTCAATTCTCATGTTTCGTCCTTCGAGACGGCTTCGCAGTCATGTCGAGTGTGTGAGAGGTACTGTGTATTGTTTCGTTTTTCTGCGTGCAGACCGTCTCTAGGCAGTACGTTCACTACTGAACTCCACCCCAGAGGACCTTCTTGCCTCCATCATCTGGGTGATGTTGATGAAGGCAATGAGCTCCTCAGAAACGTCGGTCACTATCAACGAGATTGCAGGGTGCTATGTCCCACATGACAGCCATCTTCATGTCGCATCCTGTATCGTTTCATTGAACTTCGTAACGAAATCACACGGTGGTAGTTCTGTGTCGTGAATGGAGCTCGCTTGAGGTTGATGCGCTGTGGTCAGGAGAGTGACGTCACCCCGAGAGCGAGAGTTGTCCCCAGAACAGCGGAAGACGACGTGAGGTTGCTGGGTGGGGTACATGCAGTTCGTATGGTTCGTAGTCTGAAATGACTGATTCCACGGTGACGTTTCTGGCTTGTGTTTAATCACGCCCTGTGAGGAAATGAATCAGACAGCGGAACGTACAGATTTAACGCCTGAAATCACGCAAGTCACTTTCTTGTCCTTTTTTTTATGAGGAAGTAACGACATTTGAGGAAAGTGTGCACTTTATAGGATTACCTTCAAGGTTGGTGGTCAACTGTATGAACTACGAATGATGATGACCGCAGCCCAGGTTATAGAAGCAGATTATGGCGCACAGTTTGCTTCGTTGTAGTGTCTCGTTGATCGCTTGATGAAATTCGACGAATAGCCAACGCATTCCGAGGGGACTTCTTGAGCTTTGTCCCTTCCTGCATAGGCCAGATGACATTCGTTATTTAGTTGTTTTTAATTAATATTGTTGGTGAAGTGTTTACGAGAAAATTATCCTATTTTAAAGACTTCGTACATTTTGAGGGGTACGAAGTATTTATTAGGTTAAAAAATATCTTGTTCAAAAGTAGACACAAAGTTATAGATTTCAGACTGTCATGGTGGTTTAATGCTAATGTGGATTGTATGATTGGAAAACTCTAGTGACTGAGAAATGCCTTTGGTTTTGAAGTAGCCTGAAATGGATTCATTCTAAACTTCTTAAGCAGAATGCCCATCTATTAGCTTTAAGATCTTCGAGCGCGTTCACAACTAAAATCTTCAAAGTGCCTACTCACATGTAAGAACTTGAGAAACGGTGAATGAATTTTCTTTGGATTTTATATTGTGATTTTTTTCTAAACTTCGCTGACACATTCCAACTTAATATGAAATGGGATGACGATGACGGCAAATTTACATTAAGATTCGCATGTGAACTCGTCAGAATTGCTGCACCGTGCGAACATGTTCTATCCTATATCTTTTTAAGACGATTTAAATGAGATGTGATCTCTAATTTTCAGTAGGCAAGGATTATGAAGGATACAATCGAGTTCAAGGTGAAGCATATGGAATCTAATTTTAAGATGCGTACCTGAAACTCGCAGCTATTATTCTCCTTGATTTTGATGGCGTGGCTGTGTTGTTCTTTGCTTATATTTTATGTAATCGCAGATGAACAATGGCTTAGGGTAAACTAAGCATCCAGGGAGTCGAATGTGTTTATGCAAGATAGAGACAGGTTCCGTAATGGAGTACTTATCGTTGTCTCCTGCTTCCCATCTGTCCATTTCGTAAGCCGTGACTTCCGCCTTTGCTAGAATAAAATGCTTCAAATTACTTATTACTTCATGACTCAAGCATAGTTTCTTTTATTATTAGAGAAGGAGCCACTAAAGCTATGACTTGGCTTTAGGACGTCCTCAGTTCCAAATTTGGTATTGTTCTGCCTCTCGTCTTTCGTTAGTCTCATTGCCATTGTATTCCTCAAATAAATTTATTTTTTGGATGAGATTATTATTTTAAGCAGGAAGTAGCCATTGTACGGCTGTCGATAGATTGAGCGTACACCGTGTGCATAATTTATAATTGTAATTATTATTTTGTGATCCGTGGGAAGGCATGTTTCGAGCGGTTTTGCGGATCTGTTAATGCATTTAGAACCATATGGTTTGTAAAGTGAGTACAACTGACAAATAGCTAAGTAAGCAAGGATAAATAATGTGTGAGACTAACTCTTTTAATTTGAATTCCTCGCTTATTTAATGTGTGTTAATATTTACATCACTGCCATATGCGTAATGGTCTTAAATTACTTGACAGGAGAAGTCGGCAGTTGAAAATACTAGTTGCACATTATTTTCCTTCACGCAGGGATCTCTTATGGCAGTGTTTGCCATTTTAGGAATGTTTGGGGAAAATCTAAAACCTCCCATTTGTCTGAAGTTTGCTGTCTCCTGGGTTGTTGCGCCCTGTAGTCTGGTAGTTTAACGACGTTTTAGAGGTGCTTGCTGCCTCCATCATCATGGCATCTCCCTGATGATGGTGGCGGCAAGCACCTCTGCAATTTTTGTAAACTCCTACCAGCCTACACTGCCATCTTTATCGGAAGTTTATTTTGACATATCTGTCATAAACGTTCTCTCTCAATTATCCGTTTATCCATTAGTATTATGTAATTAGTTTCACGTGTCTCAGTGATGTAATTATGTAGGCCTTGTCGATTTAATGAAGTCCTCGTAATTACATCATTGAAACGGTGCACTAGTTTCAACTATAGCCTATTAAATCTTAAGCGAATCGCCTTAGGTAGTTCATGAAAACGTGATCTAGACGTCTGTTCATATCTTCAATACGAGTCTGTGTATTAACCTCAAATCTAAATACTTAGCTGTATGTTCGAACAGACACACGTAACAGAACGGCATCCATGTTCTAGATGTATTCACAGAGTGGTTCGTAATTGATCGTGCTGCCGTAAATTTGTGTAACGCGAGAAGTGCAAGTAATCTTTAGAGATCACAGCTACAAATTATAAAAGATGAAGATGAAGAAATGACAGCCGTAGCATATGTATAACATTAACACAAATTTCTGTGTTTATCGTTCGGCTTCAAAAAAATGTGCCAAAAACTGGGTGCTTCGAGTAGGTTTGTTTCTTGCCAAATACGATGTTTCCATTTAGGGACGTCGTTTGTAGGCTACGTATCTGAGATGCTGCTTCATGCACGAGTTTAATTTGTTTCTCATGATCCGTCCCTCTCAATGAGAATGAAATGAATTTAGGTAGTTTGCCAGTTAAGTAGGAAGAGAGAGTTACAGGAAGTACCGCTTTGCTATGTTGCATGAACTTAAAAGAGGGGCCACAAACAGTGCTACAGAGCTGCATAGAATGTAGCATTTTTGAGATGCATACTTCCATCCATTTCATCATATTTCAAAAAATAATATGCTAATAATAGCAGAGTGTCCGAAGTGTTACTGCGATAAGTTCGACAAATGCTTACATTTCTTATGTTATTTATTTCCCGAAGGCTAAGCCTTTTGTTGTAGCGATTGCGATGTGAAAAGTGTAGTTAGTTTTTGGTTAATTAGCTTGTAGTTTGTGCTGCCTACTTCATTTGATTATTCGTAGAGCGCTTTGGAAGTGTGGCCAGTCATTATTTTCCTTGCACGTAACCTTGCAAAGTCAGCATCTACATAAGCAACGTTATCGTCGACTCCGGAATACTGAACGGCTCGCGGAAACATGGAATAGATGGAACTGCAGTAATACTGTCATACATCAACTCAACCCACGAAGGAAGTTTCTTGTGTCGATCTTAGGAAGTAGCAGATAATTGAAATCACGTGTATAGGAAGTTGTTTCAGCACGTGACTTGTTAAACGCTAATGAAGAAATGAAAGGATAAAAAGGTACCCCACAGACTTATTGACACAAATTACATTTTAAAAATCTAAAATAAGTAAAAAGTATTTCACGTGTTTTAGATTTGCGTAGTTTTTGACCCAGATATGTGCATACTAGGATAGACCTTTTCAGGTCCGTCGTAACATACAGTGAATGTATGCCAGTATATAAAGCGGCACAAGGATTGAATATGCTTCTAGGTTATTTAAAGCGCCATTATATTTTTCTTGAAGCAGATGGACCAACCAGGTCGTCGATATCTGGCGCTACTACTTAACATGCCAGTGAAATTCTTCTTTTAGCACGTAGATTATACACCGTGTATGTATAAATTGGAAGATGAAAGTTGTTCCATTGTGACACTTTTGACTTTGGAATGTTAACACACCGATGAATATTGTAATCATGAACGCCAGCTGTCTTGTAACACAAATTTATCCCTGTTTTCTCTTCTGATTTACATATCCGTGTCTCTGTGTTGGTAGGTAGGCTTCTGTCTTTGTTGGAGATGTGAATGAACGCGAGAGCGAGCATTTGAAGAGTAAAGTAAAGATGTACATCGTATATCGGCGGTGTCAAGAGTATGTTGAATGTAGTATAACAGGGTTATGGGAATATTTGGATTTAAGAAACAGGAATAAACAAGATGCGAAAGAAATTGCGTAATTAATTCACAAAAATTTGTACTCTTAGGCAAATATTATGGAGACCATTCTATGGAGACTCGCTTATATCTAGCTTAACTCTCGACTTCAGAAGGAGGATTTTGCTTCATGCGATTAGTTAATGTATTAGGTAATTATTTATATTAATGTCGAAATACACTCTTAAGAATACTAGATTATGGACAAAAAATAAATCTAGTAATACCGCTATTAAACCATTGCCACAAACTTTTATAATCTGTTGTAATCGTGTTTGTTAATGCACCAGCACCACAGATAATGATCGTCGAAGAAATTTTTGCATATAATTCGATTTACACCAGCTCATAATTTGAGTAAATGTTCAGAGTGGCCCAGGTGTACAGTTTCTCACTCGGAAACAGAATCCACTTTATAAACTTTTAGGGCATCGAATGGAACAACCACCTAGGCAGAACCGTCCTGACGATGGTCTTTGACTCTGACCTCTTCCTCATCCTTCTTGCTACTTTCCTGTGAAAGAGAGCAAGAAATGAATCGAGGGAAAGAAATCTAACCTGCGGATTTGCAGTCAACCGCAATATACAAAAAAGTCACATCGCGGTCTGTACAGGACACGGACCATGGAGTTCCAGTGGCTGTAGCACGTAGTGGTAAATCTGCGCAGCGACGTTGTCCCTGAGAATTTCCGTCTTCACAAATACGGAAGCTCCAATATTTAAGGCTGTTTTTTATTTAATGATGCGATGGAACCACCGTTAGTAAAGAACGTACAACTGCCCCATGCTGCACCAAGGGCCACGGCGAGGTCTCCACTATTAATAGCGCAGAAATTGCTCTCAGTACGTGTAGAACAATGCACCTGATTCCTACGTCGATGAAACTTTCAATATTAATCTGCAAGGAAATTACGAGGTTAGTTCAGCAGAGTTACGTTGATGTTCAAAGTATGTAAGTGATAAAATTAAATCGGCTATTTAGATTTTAAGAAACGAGTTGGGAAAATAATAAGTTTCTTTGAATTGCCCATGTTTTTGCAGTGCTGTACTGTGCAGGTAGAAGTTTTGCTAATCCACTGTTCAAATGCAGTCATTACCTCGTGTTTTGTTGACATGGTTTGATTTTTATGCCAAACAATAGTATTCATCGTTTGTATGTGCAATTATGCATCAGTGCGCATTTGAATGTCCCACAGAACTCGTATGTTTATTGATTCCAGCCACTAATTGACTCTTCTCGAACAGTCGGCATAAATTTTCGCCGCTCAGGAAAGTTAGTTTACTTTTACTGTATGCAGTATAACTGCAAATTGAATTTTCAGGTACTTGAACAATGAGGCTTGATGTCGACGTGGCAGACATCAGCTTATTGCTGTGGCCTTCCGGAGGATGGGAGATTTTGCAGCAGGCGAACGTGACTTTCATTAGTTAAGGCATTGTGTACCTGCTCGTATACTGGAATGTAACGGAACTCGGTGAGGGTATGGATTATATTACCTGCAACAACAGTAACGTAAATCAAAAATATTCGTTTCATATTTCAAGTGGTCCACGTCTTGCCAAATTTGTTATTGTTTTCTGAGCTGAGGATGTACGTACTCATAGTACGCAAAGTATGTACGTTGTAATTTTGGGCATGTGGGGACTAGGAGATATAATAAGAACTTGGCGTCTGCTTGTTTATTTGATTGAAAAACCACACGAGTAATGTGACATGAATTCAGAAACCCATGTTATATTTGTATTGTGGAATTTTTGTTTGTGTACGGGGCAGCAGCTTTGTGTCTTCAGACATTTGTAATCCTTTGCACAGTGTACACGCACCATGTTCGATCCGTTAATCATTTTAAGAGGCCGTAAGCACTCGTGCAAGAGCTAAATCAGTTGTCGTGACAAAGTCGGGCCCTTGTGTGGTATATAGTACATGTGATTTATGTGCAGACTGTACGCATCGTGACCACTGTGTTTACCTGAATGAGTGAGAATCTATGATTACTAGACGAAATATGCAGACATTAATATTAGTGTTTAATTATGCAGAAATTGCAGTCATAACGTTTGATTTATTTTGATGTCCGCTGGGAGATATGCGTTGGCGAGTTAAGAAGCGTTAAGTGTTTAGTAACCGAGCCTTAATTTAAATTTCAAATTTCGTAGCTGAATTTTTCTACAGTATTAATGCCGTTAACTCGATCTCCTTCTTCGGAAGGTAAAAAGGCCGGAGCGTGAAGCTGGCCACTAAACCGACCTCATAGTCTGTATGTCGTGCGAATGACAGGTTAGCTTAACCTAATTAGCTAGTTTAGACCTGTAAGTTATCTTAATTCATCTAGGTAATTCAGAAATTGTTTATCAGCTTTATGTATACTTTTGTACATACGAAATGCCAGCAAAACTCAAGAAGGCCCATACTTCTTTCTGATGCATTTTAATTACACTTGGCTTAAGTAAGGATGTATTTGTAAATTAATCAGACATATGACATTAGGAGTGTGCATGACAGTGGACTAAATCAGATATTTGTGAGTTCTGGTGAATTTATGAACTGGGCGAATACATAAGTAGATTATCGTGTCGCTGATACCATAGACGAACATATATGTCGCTACTTAAAGAATGCCTGGTTGACGCTAAATCTGAATTATATTAATGTTATGTATATTCGTACTAGAATCTAAGATCTAACTATTCTAAAAAAATCTTTAGAGAATCTTCAGAAATTCCGCGATCTCTTCTTCTTCTTCTTCTTTTTTCTTCTTCTTCTTCTTCCAGAAACAGGCCGTTGAGATGAACCGAAATGTGTTTCGGTATTTGACATTTACGAAACTTAGGCCTATTAGCAAATGATTTCGGAAACCTGCTAGAAAAAAATTGAAACTTTACCGATTCACGTTTTTTTTGTTTTCTCCTCGTTCATTGGACAAAATAGTTTTCCAGTAGCCCTACCTACTTAAGTCATGAAAACGTAACTGTAAAATTTCAGATTACTTACAGATTACGATATATGAAGTTCCCACGTTTTGTTTGGGCTCCTTGTAAAGTTACCTGTTTTTGAGTTAGCAAACTTTGGAAATCACCCACTCAGTTTTAAATAAGTTATTACTAAAATAAATATTCTTAGCAGATTGCTGGGTGCGGCTTGGTGCATTCGGCATTTGCTCTCGTCCACCTGGTTTGCAGTCTAGCCTCAACTCCGTATTTTGCCGTGGAATGTGGATGCAGTATGTGGTGAATGTATACAAGTTTTATCATTCTGAAGTTTCGATGCACGCAGAAGTGAGTGCGTGCATCGGTCAACGTTTTGACTCCAAAGCTACTTCTTGAATTTCATCCAAATATGATGTTGGTAGAATCGTAATTAAAGTTGAATTTTTCGTTGTTCTCAAGAATGGCTCATTAGTCAAATATTTTGTTCGTGACATAAAATTGTAGGTCTCATTAAGATCTGTATTTGATACTTTTTCTGGTCTCTTGAATATTTAAGTCTGTCCTTTGTCTCCACGAAATGGCACGTCCTCAAGTTGCGGATGGAGGTGGAAGCCTTCAGATATGGAGGATGACTGCATGTATATTGAATAAGCAGCCGCAGACAGCCGACAAGGGGTAGCCCTCCAACTTTTGGGTTGGGTGGGCGTTTAAACAACTCCCACCTTAAAAAAGATGTGTTACGAAATGTTGCACAAGGCCTGGGAATCGAGGAGATGGCCGAGGTATGTAGCGCGCGTGATGTGATGAGAAATGTGTACAAAATTTTCAGTAGAAATCTTGAAAGACACCATTCGGAAGAAATCAATGGAGATAAGGGATAATATTAAAATGGTTTTTAGGGGAAATAGATTTTGGGCGTGTGGATTTGATTTGTCTGGCGCAAGATAGGGACCGGTGGCAGTCTCTTGTGAACAGTGTGATGATCTTTCGGGTTTTATGAAAGGCGCGGAGTGTCTTCTGGTTTTGTACTGTGTGCTCTCTGCGGTACTCATAGTTTCGCTGCCGTTTTTCTCTTCTATAAATGAACATCGCTGGTGAGGTATGCAAATTCGCTACGAACGCATTTAGAATGGGATCCACGTTTCACTCCGGTCTTCCTTGGGAAGTACGACACACCACAAGGACGTAGGGACAAGCCAACGGCCTCTGAAATGGTTGTGGTGGCGTTGGCGAAGAGGATGAGAATTGAAAATGACGGTGATGAGTTAATGAAATGTTTTATTCTTTTATTTACCGAGTAGTCAGAACTCTTTAACAGAACACGATCAACGAACGTTTGTCACGACTGTCAAGGGCTCCCCAAAGAGACTTCTGCCGCTTAGCTGACATTGCTTCTGTACAAAGTCCCGTACTGCAAACATGAAATCGGGCAGAAACATGATTCTTAATATGAGCTGTTTCGGCAGGTGGCCCTTAACCAGAGCGTAGCCATTATAGATATTTTATTTGTGTTGCTGTTGTTTTATAATAGCATTTATGAATCAGTATTTTAGTTGGGGTGTTGTAGGAATTGGGTGAATATAGTTTGTTTCCTGTTATATATATATTTTTAGCAAGATTTATATTTAATCGAAATGTTAAGTTTCTACTACGCAATTTATTTAGTGTAATTAAATATGCTTTATTGTGCGCTAAAACTTTTTATTTATGCCCCAGGTTTATGTTAAAAGCATACTTTACTTATTTCGTTCTCCAGTTCAGTTTAAATTATGTATTTGATTGCTTGGATTAGGTCATAAATTAGCATACTTCTTAAATTCATTACTCTATTTCTTGGATGCTACTATTATAAAAGAATGTTTTGGGTCAAAATATAATTCAGCTTGTGAATTACATAGATATTATAAAATTTTACAACTTGCATCATATGCTTCCAGTAATTTTCACATGGAGAACTATATGAAGAGGTTAACGTATGTTCTTAAACTCGGTCATTGCCTGTTGCGAAACAAGATTATGGGCTTATATATAAGTTATTTTAATTATAATTCCTGCACGTTCCCTTGTATGATAACGTACGTATCTTCTAAGTTTCGGGCTTCACTTAAATTTGTCACAAAAAATTAAAACGTGTGGAGAAAGAAATGTTTAGCTAGATTCCATAATGATTTGACTGGAGTGTAAAAGGGTTTTGTATATTGATATCTCCTTCTGAAAGTCAATTTCATGCTGTAAACTATAATGGAATGTTTTCATTATGTTTTTTTCTCTCTCTCTCTCTCTCTGCTGAGAAGAGTTTAACCACAAAACATCGTATCCCATTCAGGCACACAACAAAATTCCATCATGGAAAACTGCCTGATAAAATCGTCAATCTTAAACTGGACACGTAAGAGAGTGTTATCCTCTTCGCTAATGACTGTTGGGGAACGTTCACTGATGTAATGTGTCCAACAGGAAGGACGCACTTGCCAACAATACAGTACTGGTGATATCAGGTTCAAATCCGTTACGCATTATTTTTAAGTCCTCCGAACCATCCTTCTACCCATCTTCTCAGATACAGCGATGCTTGTTCGTTTGCACAGTTAATACTCTTCTGATAGATCTATTTTTTTAAAAAAAATTATTTTATTTTGGTCCTTCAGCCTGCTTCAACGACGAAACATGATTAGATGGAAATATGAAATATGAATTACACTTGTCAGGAATATTAAAGGAAACTGTTCTATCCCATGTCATGATTGTATTCTGATATTGGACTAGATGTAACTGAAGCATAACATGTATCTGGAGTCGATCCACGGACCATGGAAAGCAAGTCATATACCTACTCGTCCTTCACTGTCTCTCACGTCCTCACTTCACATTGAGACGTATGTAGATGGTGATTGATTATGAATTGTTGGAAAAAAAGATGAAGCTTTGAGTTTCTGACGACGGTGAATACGAAGATGGTTGTCTTGTGGGGCGTGTACCCTTGTGGTCTTGTAATCATCAACCTGATGATGAAGGCAGTAAGCTACTCTGAAACATCGGTTAGCATCTTCCAGACTACACGGTACGACATCCCTGAACGGCACACATTCTTAACCTAGGCTTTAGATGATGGTGAGTGGTTATCTTCACGCTCCGGTCCCTTTACCCGCTAGGAAAGAATAAGTGTGCCAATTTGACAAGAGGCTCAGTAGACCCCAGGGTCGGTCTGAACGTTAACAGTGAAAATAGAAACCCTTCCCTGCGGGACTCGAACTCCTCGTCATTGTAGTGACTTGAGTTATCAGTTCTCGTGTAATATATCTGACGTGTATTGTAGTAGTTGACAGTCGACTGAATATTCAACGCAGTGCACGTAAAGTGTCGCGTATTGACTGAAATTACTGCGTCATGCTCGCAGGTTTTGTGCTTGGCATAACTGAATTGTAAGAAATAACTGGAACGTAAGCCAATTTTTGGCGATTTGCAGTCTTGTTGTTTTGAAAAGCGTGAACCTATTCGTGTTTGCCAAAATTACGTAAACATTAAACTTAATAAGGGGTTGACACTCTCGTGGGATGTTGCACTGTGTCGCCTGTCGACGTTTCAGTGGTGCTTGCTGCCTCCGTCTCGAAGGCTTAATATTTTCTCCTCAGCCCAATGCTACATATTTCTTTCTAGAGGTGTTGTAGTACAATATGTTGCTAGTCGGATGTGACGCCACTGAAATTCGAACGAATCAACAGAAATTGAAATTAATGACCGAATCTTGCGCTTGCAGTATCAATTTATCTGCAGAAGGCATTCGAAAGGTTGGCAAAGGAATTCATTTTGAAATAAATGCAGATAAACTATGTGTACGAACATGTCGCGAAATTAAAATCAATAACGTGGCCATCTGACAACATTTAATGGAACACTCTAAATGTGCCATAATATAAGTAGCTGAAAAACAGTAGCAAAACGAAATTACTCTCATGGGACAGAGATTTTGATGGATTTTTATTATTGGTGTCATTCTTTGGGGAACTGGCTTCCCTCCGTTACATGCATCTGTTCAGCGCCTCCGTGTTTATGTGTTATGTATTTGTCGAACATGGTCCCTATTAGAAGAATGAAAACTAGGAGTGTCTAGGTGAGATCTGAGTTGCTCACGGAGATGTCTGTGAAGATGGCTGTGTTCTGGTCTGTAACACCGTGTAATCTAGTAGATATTGACCATCGTTTCAGAGGAGCTTACTGCCTTCATCATCAGGGTGACCCTGATTTATTATACCCATTTCCTGAGCAGTAATTCATACACACGACGTTTCGGGAATAGAAGTAACTTTCGAAGCGTCGTAGATGTAAAATTTCTCCTCCATTATGTTGGTATGCTTGTAGCTGTGGTTAGTTTGTGTAGATTTGCAACGCTTAGCATCCTGAATGCACACTGTGTAAATTCTGTAATGGAGTTTGAGTGTGCGGAGGAGATCGATACCTGTGAGAAAATAGAGGCCATCGCAAACGAATTCGATATACGTGTTATTGACTTAGCGTTGTCAGTAAGCGGTGCGAAGCATAGAACGACTTCAGATACATAGCCGTACGGAACGGAATGCTCTAAAATACTTGCATTTTGCAATAATTCACTTCCCTGTGAAGTTTCTTGACCGCGACAGTGTGGTTTCCGGCTTCCCTGCAACAAGGAACAGATTCCTGGAAGGTTCTTAGCATTCTCTTACTCGACTTCGTGTGACGTGACGTCAGGTGATCGAGTCTGCCATGTGATTTAACCACGAAGGAATTTTGGTCATCTTGGATATTGCACCGTGTAATGTGGTAGATGTTTACCGACGTATCAGAGGTGGTTTCTGCCTCCGTCATCCATTTCCCTGTATCTAGGCTTATGTAGCGATACAGCCGCCTCTTTACATAGAGTAGGTACGTCGTATGTTGAGATTCCAGGTTACATGTACGTGAATCGTGTCTGGTTCGGGTCATGTATTGGCGTGAATTCCACTCCATTTAAACCGTGATGCTGAACTGCATATCATTTACGGTTTACAGTCGTTGACCTGTTCAAACATTGCAGAGTAGGGTGTGTTGCTGTGACTTTATTAAATGTGTGAGTAGCCTATACGCTAACCATATGCTTATAAGTGGCTTTGTAGTTTTCAACTTAATTCATGGGGCAAACGTGAAATTATCGAATAATTTGCAACCCCGTTACAGACGTAATTGGTCGTTCCTTCTGTAAATACTGTGTGTGTGTGTGTGTTTTTTTATTTTTTATTTTTTTTATTTTTATTATTAAAGTTAGCCTTCAGAGCTCTTTCGCAGTTTTATTCCTTTATCGTCCTGAAACCATCGTTATTGCACCGTGTGCGTAAACTGCAGAGTTATTGAACGTTAAAGCAGGTGGTACGTGTAATTAGCATTTGGCCTTAAACGTTTAAATGTACAGATTAAAAAATGTGCATTATGTTTCGTGTGTGGGTTACATTATTTTATTACACGTCATTGAGAGGGTTTTAAATATTTGAAATAAGGGGAAATTCTTGACCATCTTAGCGACTATTAGTTTGTCAATTTTTACTCTGCGCCATGGATTTTTTCTTGCTTCCTTGGTCGTCAACAAAGCAGTTTCCATCATTCTCAAAATTCCTTCCGACTTTTTGAAAAGAAGCTGTTCCGCCACTAACGCAGTTTGATGATATGCATGGGAAGTGGCGATATGGGGCTAGGTGTGTGTTTCTGCATTGTAACAGCCAGGAAACCAAGACATTGAATATTCAAAAGGCGAACCGCATCGTGGGATCAGCATGTTTAGTAATTCACAAAGTGGGACAGGACGCTTTCTGAGTGGCGACGTCAGAGTTGTTTCGACGCAGTGGCAGACTGAATGAAGCCGATAGCTGAATGTTCGCGCTGCGTTTTTGCCTGTTCCATTTCATTCCGTCCGCTTGCTCGACCCCGTGCGTTTACTGGACCGGTACATAATACAGCTGAGCAGGACCTGTAGGGTGCACTGTGTCAGGTCACGTCTGACCGCTCCGTTGTGTAACCTGTTCACAAATGAAATCAGCATATCGGTTACTGAGTGTATCCTCCCAACTCTTGTGTTGGCGGATGGCGAATATTGTTAAGTGCACGCGATGAGCTTTGGTGCGTGTTGCCTGCTGTCTTCTGCCATCATGTTCAAATCACCATCACCTCCAGTGTATCTGAATGTTGTTCTCGAGGTATAGATTCGGCCTCTCTGAAGATATGATATATTCAAGAAAATGTTCGTGGTCTTCATTTTATATTTTTAACATTCTTCCATTATCATCACTTCTCATATACAGTGTGTTCCATTTGAAACTCATCCCTAATTACATTATTACTACTAGTAACGAATGGCAGCCGACAAGATTTTGCGTCTAGCAGGAGACAAGGTCCCCCAAAGGGGCAGAAGTCCTGGAACGCCGTTCATAAGATGGCAAGATTCACACTAAGAGTCGTAAACAGAAGACACGAGTCCCTTTTCTCATAGCGGTCGGTGAGTCAGTCTCTGGACGGAACTGGAGGTAGTAGACCTACCAGGACAGCTTGCAGTCTGGTTTCGTTTCTTTTTATGGTAACCCAGAAAGGTTTTCTTTTATATCACAGACGACTTTCTGTCAGCTACATTTTTTAACACTTCACAGAGACGTTCTACTGCGATCCATTGCTTACAGTAGCCGTCACCAAATCGCATGCTTCGAGGACGTGGAATGACATCACCCCAACCCCCGCCTCCCCTCGAAGTCAGCAGTATAGCGTTGCTAGGTTTGACAATAAGCTTCGAGTTTTGAGCTGTCTTCACTCGCTTGGACTCTGTTGTTCGTGCTGCAGCGCTGTACGATTTTTCTGTGGCTTTGAAGCATGCAATTTCGTGACGTCTACTATAGAACAGTAATGAGAATGACAACACATGCTTCCATGTGGCCGGACTTTCAAGAAGGTGAACCTGTTTCTTTACCGGTTATCAGCAGAGTGATAAATGCAGGCTAGAAAGTAAAGAATATGAACCATGGCACAAATGCAGATATGTTTTACTTTGTATTCCGTGCGCAAAGATAGTGAGCCGTCAAAATAAGTTAAATTTACGACTTCTAACAACGTTACGAACATTAAGATGGCTGTCTTCCGGGTTATTGCGCCGTGTAGTCTAGTATAGTTTCACCGACGTTTCAGTGGTGCGTGTTACCTCTGTCATCTCGGTGGTCGTAGTCTAACGAAGGAATAAGTCTACAAGTAAATAAATACAGATAAACTAAACGTAAAAATTAACATAACGCTAAATCGGAATCTGCTCAGTGAATTAATATGAATTTAATGAATTCTTCTCGGGCGTTTGAATGGAGTAAACACCTTTTGTTTTCTCCATTTCCGAATTAATTATACTTCGTCGCCGTGAAAGCTTTATATCAAGGGTTAATATAAATTATTTGACTGTTCTTCAAAATGAGATTATGTTCAAATGACAAAAAAAACTTAATGAAAGTAAGAGAAACATTCAGGAAATTCTTGGTATTATTCTTTTAAAATTTGTTGTCTCATCGATGTTCCAGATATGAAACATTAAGATGTATGTTGGATCAAAATCCAATTTGTGTAATTGAGGATTCGTCTGTGGGATTTAACAGTTTTCCATTTTCTAAAACTACTCTATGCCACTTTAGACGATTTTGTTACAAAACACTTTCTGTGCTTATCTTATCGTGTTAATTTCATGTGGCTGAATTAATAAAGTACTTTGTTTCTTTTTAAATACGTTTAACGGCGTGACACTGATTGACTTGTGAACAGTCCAATATCGTTTCAGTGCTTATTATGTGAAGTATTATGTTAAAATCTATAAACTTTTTGTCTGTATAGTGCAGAATTTTAATTCGGTGATCTCTTGCAAGTGGTCAGCTTGAAGATCAATGAGGTTGCATGATAATATTAAAATTTATCATGGGGTAATGTGTATTACCTGGATTGAAACGGTTCGGGATAATTTCGAATGGGGAGTTTTCTGTTATTATGTTGGTCGCTCTGATTCTATTCCCAAATAATTACTTAATTTAGTTAGTATATTTGTCGTGAGTTACAGCTAATTGCTGTATAACAGCTGGCCTTAGTACTTGATGGACATAGTCATTATCAATACGCTGTTAATAGAACTGTTTGTGACATTAGAGAAATTCGTCTGTAATTGCATCACGTCATGAAGGCAAAGAGACAGAGGCATCATTGTTGACGAGTGGGTATAGAACGATACATTCAGACTCTGGCTAGGAGTTGGATGACTGGGGTTCCATTCTGTGCAAAGGCAGAAATATTTAATCTTCCAAGTCCATGCCGGCTCTGAGGACTGTCCGTATTCATATTGAAAAGCTGTCAAGGGCTTTTTACGGAGTATGTCAGTCGGAGTGTCTTCATATTGTGAGATATGGGAAAAACACATTTTCACCTGTTACCTAACATTAACCTTCATGAAAATCTGTCTTCAACATATTTTAATACGTTTTGAGGAAGATGTTCAGGAATTGTCTGAAGCAAATTGAACCAATTTTTGTTGGTCTTATTCTTACGACGAATTTAACTATAAACGATTAAAGAACTAGGTAGATGGTCATCTTCATACTGTGGTCACAAACTACCTGATGTAAAAGGCAAATACCGACGCCCCATTTACCGTTCATAATTAATAATGCTGTCCTTCACAATTTCCCTGTCGTTAAACAAAGCAACAGTGAAATACCTCGGTTAACGATCGATAACTGGCCTTTATGATGTTCATCAGCAAATTTCTGTAGTTCCATGTTCTAAACGTTAGGCAGAAATACTATTTGGGAAACTTTCGACTAAAATAAAGAATTATATTTAAGTGGGTCTTAGGTAAATATGACATGAATTATTGACTGGATTAAACTTCCTCAGAATATGGCTTAACGGCATATTTTTGTGATATTTAACTTGAACAATGTAGCTCAAAAGCATACAGTTTTGTGCCCAGCTCATCACTAATGTTCATGTGCCTTGCATTATTTAAATACAGCGAATGGTGTAACGGTATTACTAACTAATATTGGTGATGGTAGCCGATTACGCGTTTCTTCCACCTCGCGACTTAGATTCATTCCTGTGATTTTTTTATTACAAGTGTTGAGCCACGAAAGAGTATGAATTTTTATTACTTACCTGTGGCACGACGTCCATACAAAATTTCAGCAATTTCCGACCATCCGTGGTCTGTTTCGAAAATTCGTGCGCAGGTCACCATGTTCAGCTGATGCAGATTACCCCTGTTTGGGTTAGTTAGGTTAATTGGACATCTGCCCAGAAGGTGATGCGCAGTAACGTGATGCAAATTATCTATGGTAAGGCATCGTATGTGTTCTATTATCGATTGCGAGAAATTAAAAACTCGACTATTTCAATTTTCTTAAATTATAGAACAATCTAGTGTTTGAGTCACTGCCATACTTTTATACTTTAAAGATTTTACATTTGTTACCTACTTGTGGACCTCACAACACAATTGGCTCACGTCACTTATCCATGTTTTTACGCAATTGTACTTGTTGAATTGCATGTGTGGTCTACTTACGCTTAAGTATTTTTAATACACATGTTAACATTCTATTTTAAAATATATCGAGTGCATAACTCCTTGTTGATATGGTCGATGTTGGTGATCGTGGCCGATTTCGCGTTTCTTCCACCTCGCGACTTTGATGCCTTCGTGTAAATTTATTACAAGTGTTGTGACACGAAGGAGTATGAATTTTAATTACTTACCTGTGGCACGACGTCCATACAAAATTTCAGCAATTTCCGACAATCCATGGTCTATTTCGAAAATTCGTGCTTAGGTCGCTATGTTCAGCTGACGCAGATTACCCCTGTAGGGTTGAGTTAGGTTAGGTTAGGTTAGGTTAATGTGGCATCTGCGCAGAAGGTGATGCGCAGTGACGTGTGCAAGTTGTCTATGTTAAGGCATCGTATGTGTTTTATTATCGATTGCGGGATATTAAAAACTCGAATATTTCAATGTTCTTAAATTATAGAACAATCTAGTGTTTGGGTCACTGCGACACCTTTATACTTCAAAGATTTTTCATTGGTTACCTACTTTTGGACCTCGCAACACAATCGGTTCGCGTTACTTGTTCATGTTTTTACGCAATTGTAGTTGTTGAATTGAATGTGTGGTCTGCTTAGGCTTAAGTATTATTAGTACACATGTTAAAATTTTATTTTAATATATATCGAGTGCATAACTCCTTGTTGATATAGTTGATGTTGGTGATCGTGACCGATTTCGAGTTTCTTCCACCTCGCGACTTTGATGCCTTCGTGAGAATTTATTATAAGTGTTGTGACACGAAGGAGGATGAATTTTAATTACTTACCTGTGGCACGACGTCCATACAAAATTTCAGCAATTTCCGACCATCCATGGTCTATTTCGAAAATTCGTGTTCAGGTCGCCATGTTCACCTGACGCAGAATACCGCTGTTGGGTTGCCTTGGGTTAGTTAGGTTAGGTTAATGGCGTATATGCGCAGAAGGTGATGCGCAGTGACGTGATGCAAATTGTCTATAATAAGGCATCGTATGAGTTCTAGTATCGATTGCACGATATTAAACAATCAAATATTTCAATGTTCTCACATTTTAGAACAAACTTGTTGTTTGAGTCACTACCATAGCTTTTCACTTCAAAGATTTCACATTGGTTACCTTCTTG
Organism: Zootermopsis nevadensis; assembly: GCF_977971745.1. Classification (NCBI taxonomy): domain Eukaryota; kingdom Metazoa; phylum Arthropoda; class Insecta; order Blattodea; family Termopsidae; genus Zootermopsis; species Zootermopsis nevadensis. The sequence goes on along the minus strand of NW_028259140.1, from coordinate 6,176,125 downwards.
TTGACCTCGATAGACTATAGGCTCACGTCACTTGTGCATGATTTTACGCAATTGTAGTTGTTGAATTGCTTACGCTTGAGAATTATTAATACACATGTCACAATTTTATTTTAGAATGTATCAAGATATTACAAAGATCCGGCTTGTCAGAAATATATATGTGCACACACAGGTCACATTTAGTCATGTCCAACTTTAGTAAATCAGGTACATCTGGAATTTAGTATTTGGCTGTCACCATAAGAGACACTCGCTTCTTTGTGCACACGTTTAATGTCGAAAGTCAATACACGGAGCTTGATGACACACGTACACGTACATCAGACCGTAAGTGTAATTTCTACTTGTCTCCATCTTTCACACGTCACTGGAAGGAGAACTTCCTCTCGTATTCTCTGTACGAAGCACACAGTAGTTTAATATGTACCGCAGGAAATAAATGTTGCTAGTTATCCCGCTGAACATATTTGTTTGAGTACCGACGTCCGAAAGTTTGAACTTAAGAAGGCGAATAACTCTTAGCTAAAGTCCAAGGCAAACGTTGAATCACGGAGACTGCACTGCCTCTCGACAGAAATCAATAACGACTGACTTTCACTTCCGGGTCTGACATCAATCTGACGTATTTAAAAGCTGATGGACAGGTCTTTCCAATCAAATCGGACCACGTAATTTTTGGTTTAGCATTCTCTCCGCTAGAGTTCGTGAGTTCTGCTGTTGGCCAATCGCTACGTAGAAGGGTTATTGATTAACCTGACAGTAACAACACGCCATAACCAGTCTAATTCGGAAAGTCTTTTTACACATGCTGCCATCTGTAGGCTACTTTCAATGCGTACGAACAATTGCATAATTTTCGAAATTGTTTTTGATCTTTGCAATTCATATTGCATATTTGTTGTTTTTCTTAATTTCCGTCACATGAAAGTTTTAGGATTCAATTGTAACCCCTTTTTATACGTATAGTGAATGCTGTGCGCGAATCCTTATGTATTAGGCTACAACGCGCTTAGATAACCATAGTCACTATCTGTTTCTTCGCCATACAAATCTTTCTGCACTCATTTTATGCATTTGTTAGACTTATGACGTATCTGCGCACGTATAGGCACTTGTTCGATATTATAAACAATCGTCTTTGTGCATAATTCCTTGTTGATAAAGTCGTATATTTGTGATCGTGGTTGATTTCGCGTTTTTTCCACCTTGCGACTTTCATGCCTTCGTGTGAATTTATTATAAGTGTTGCGACACGAAGGAGTATGAATTTTAATTACTTACCTGTGGCACGACATCCATACAAAATTTCAGCAATTTCCGACCATCCATGGTCTATTTCGAAAATTCGTGCTTAGGTCGCTATGTTCAGCTGACGCAGATTACCCCTGTAGGGTTGAGTTAGGTTAGGTTAATGGGGCATCTGCGCAGAAGGTGATGCGCAGTGACTTGTGCAAGTTGTCTATGTCAAGGCATCGTATGTGTTCTATTATCGATTGCGGGATATTAAAAACTCGAATATTTCAATGTTCTTAAATTATAGAACAATTTAGTGTTTGGGTCACTGCGACACCTTTATACTTCAAAGATTTTTTATTGGTTACCTACTTTTGGACCTCGCAACACAATCGGTTCACGTCACTTGTTCATGTTTTTACGCAATTGTAGTTGTTGAATTGAATGTGTGGTCTGCTTAGGCTTAAGTATTAGTAGTACACATGTTAAAATTTTATTTTAATATATATCGAGTGCATAACTCCTTGTTGATATGGTCGATGTTGGTGATCGTGAACGATTTCGAGTTTCTTCCACCTCGCGACTTTGATGCCTTCGTGAGAATTTATTACAAGTGTTGTGACACGAAGGAGTATGAATTTTAATTACTTACCTGTGGCACGACGTCCGTACAAAATTTCAGCAATTTCCGACCATCCATGATCTATTTCGAAAATTCGTGCTTAGGTCGCTATGTTCAGCTGACGCAGATTACCACTGTAGGGTTGAGTTAGGTTAGGTTAATGGGGCATCTGCGCAGAAGGTGATGCGCAGTGACGTGTGCAAGTTGTCTATGTAAAGGCATCGTATGTGTTCTATTTTCGATAGCGGGATATTAAAAACTCGAATATTTCAATGTTCTTAAATTATAGAACAATCTAGTGTTTGGGTCACTGCGACACCTTTATACTTCAAAGATTCTTCATTGGTTACCTACTTTTGGACCTCGCAACACAATCGGTTCACGTCACTTGTTCATGTTTTTACGCAATTGTAGTTGTTGAATTGAATGTGTGGTCTGCTTAGGCTTAAGTATTATTAGTACACATGTTAAAATTTTATTTTAATATATATCGAGTGCATAACTCCTTGTTGATATGGTTGATGTTGGTGATCGTGACCGATTTCGAGTTTCTTCCACCTCGCGACTTTGATGCCTTCGTGAGAATTTATTATAAGTGTTGTGACACGAAGGAGTATGAATTTTAATTACTTACCTGTGGCACGACGTCCATACAAAATTTCAGCAATTTCCGACCATCCATGGTCTATTTCGAAAATTCGTGTTCAGGTCGCCATGTTCAGCTGACGCAGATTACCACTGTAGGGTTGAGTTAAGTTAGGTTAATGGGGCATCTGCGCAGAAGGTGATGCGCAGTGACGTGTGCAAGTTGTCTATGTAAAGGCATCGTATGTGTTCTATTTTCGATAGCGGGATATTAAAAACTCGAATATTTCAATGTTCTTAAATTATAGAACAATCTAGTGTTTGGGTCACTGCGACACCTTTATACTTCAAAGATTCTTCATTGGTTACCTACTTTTGGACCTCGCAACACAATCGGTTCGCGTTACTTATTCATGTTTTTACGCAATTGTAGTTGTTGAATTGAATGTGTGGTCTGCTTAGGCTTAAGTATTATTAGTACACATGTTAAAATTTTATTTTAATATATATCGAGTGCATAACTCCTTGTTGATATGGTTGATGTTGGTGATCGTGACCGATTTCGAGTTTCTTCCACCTCGCGACTTTGATGCCTTCGTGAGAATTTATTATAAGTGTTGTGACACGAAGGAGTATGAATTTTAATTACTTACCTGTGGCACGACGTCCATACAAAATTTCAGCAATTTCCGACCATCCATGGTCTATTTCGAAAATTCGTGTTCAGGTCGCCATGTTCACCTGACGCAGAATACCGCTGTTGGGTTGCCTTGGGTTAGTTAGGTTAGGTTAATGGCGTATATGCGCAGAAGGTGATGCGCAGTGACGTGATGCAAATTGTCTATAATAAGGCATCGTATGAGTTCTAGTATCGATTGCACGATATTAAACAATCAAATATTTCAATGTTCTCACATTTTAGAACAAACTTGTTGTTTGAGTCACTACCATAGCTTTTCACTTCAAAGATTTCACATTGGTTACCTTCTTGTTGACCTCGATAGACTATAGGCTCACGTCACTTGTGCATGATTTTACGCAATTGTAGTTGTTGAATTGCTTACGCTTGAGAATTATTAATACACATGTCACAATTTTATTTTAGAATGTATCAAGATATTACAAAGATCCGGCTTGTCAGAAATATATATGTGCACACACAGGTCACATTTAGTCATGTCCAACTTTAGTAAATCAGGTACATCTGGAATTTAGTATTTGGCTGTCACCATAAGAGACACTCGCTTCTTTGTGCACACGTTTAATGTCGAAAGTCAATACACGGAGCTTGATGACACACGTACACGTACATCAGACCGTAAGTGTAATTTCTACTTGTCTCCATCTTTCACACGTCACTGGAAGGAGAACTTCCTCTCGTATTCTCTGTACGAAGCACACAGTAGTTTAATATGTACCGCAGGAAATAAATGTTGCTAGTTATCCCGCTGAACATATTTGTTTGAGTACCGACGTCCGAAAGTTTGAACTTAAGAAGGCGAATAACTCTTAGCTAAATTCCAAGGCAAACGTTGAATCACGGAGACTGCACTGCCTCTCGACAGAAATCAATAACGACTGACTTTCACTTCCGGGTCTGACATCAATCTGACGTATTTAAAAGCTGATGGACAGGTCTTTCCAATCAAATCGGACCACGTAATTTTTGGTTTAGCATTCTCTCCGCTAGAGTTCGTGAGTTCTGCTGTTGGCCAATCGCTACGTAGAAGGGTTATTGATTAACCTGACAGTAACAACACGCCATAACCAGTCTAATTCGGAAAGTCTTTTTACACATGCTGCCATCTGTAGGCTACTTTCAATGCGTACGAACAATTGCATAATTTTCGAAATTGTTTTTGATCTTTGCAATTCATATTGCATATTTGTTGTTTTTCTTAATTTCCGTCACATGAAAGTTTTAGGATTCAATTGTAACCCCTTTTTATACGTATAGTGAATGCTGTGCGCTAATCCTTATGTATTAGGCTACAACGCGCTTAGATAACCATAGTCACTATCTGTTTCTTCGCCATACAAATCTTTCTGCACTCATTTTATGCATTTGTTAGACTTATGACGTATCTGCGCACGTATAGGCACTTGTTCGATATTATAAACAATCGTCTTTGTGCATAATTCCTTGTTGATAAAGTCGTATGTTTGTGATCGTGGCCGATTTCGCGTTTCTTCCACCTTGCGACTTTCATGCCTTCGTGTGAATTTATTATAAGTGTTGCGACACGAAGGAGTATGAATTTTAATTACTTACCTGTGGCACGACATCCATACAAAATTTCAGCAATTTCCGACCATCCATGGTCTATTTCGAAAATTCGTGCTTAGGTCGCTATGTTCAGCTGACGCAGATTACCCCTGTAGGGTTGAGTTAGGTTAGGTTAATGGGGCATCTGCGCAGAAGGTGATGCGCAGTGACGTGTGCAAGTTGTCTATGTCAAGGCATCGTATGTGTTCTATTATCGATTGCGGGATATTAAAAACTCGAATATTTCAATGTTCTTAAATTATAGAACAATTTAGTGTTTGGGTCACTGCGACACCTTTATACTTCAAAGATTTTTTATTGGTTACCTACTTTTGGACCTCGCAACACAATCGGTTCACGTCACTTGTTCATGTTTTTACGCAATTGTAGTTGTTGAATTGAATGTGTGGTCTGCTTAGGCTTAAGTATTATTAGTACACATGTTAAAATTTTATTTTAATATATATCGAGTGCATAACTCCTTGTTGATATGGTCGATGTTGGTGATCGTGACCGATTTCGAGTTTCTTCCACCTCGCGACTTTGATGCCTTCGTGAGAATTTATTACAAGTTTTGTGACACGAAGGAGTATGAATTTTAATTACTTACCTGTGGCACGACGTCCGTACAAAATTTCAGCAATTTCCGACCATCCATGGTCTATTTCGAAAATTCGTGCTTAGGTCGCTATGTTCAGCTGACGCAGATTACCACTGTAGGGTTGAGTTAGGTTAGGTTAATGGGGCATCTGCGCAGAAGGTGATGCGCAGTGACGTGTGCAAGTTGTCTATGTCAAGGCATCGTATGTGTTCTATTATCGATTGCGGGATATTAAAAACTCGAATATTTCAATGTTCTTAAATTATAGAACAATCTAGTGTTTGGGTCACTGCGACACCTTTATACTTCAAAGATTTTTCATTGGTTACCTACTTTTGGACCTCGCAACACAATCGGTTCACGTCACTTGTTCATGTTTCTACGCAATTGTAGTTGTTGAATTGAATGTGTGGTCTGCTTAGGCTTAAGTATTATTAGTACACATGTTAAAATTTTATTTTAATATATATCGAGTGCATAACTCCTTGTTAATATGGTCGATGTTGGTGATCGTGACCGATTTCGAGTTTCTTCCACCTCGCGACTTTGATGCCTTCGTGAGAATTTATTACAAGTGTTGTGACACGAAGGAGCATGAATTTTAATTACTTACCTGTGGCACGACGTCCGTACAAAATTTCAGCAATTTCCGACCATCCATGGTCTATTTCGAAAATTCGTGCTTAGGTCGCTATGTTCAGCTGACGCAGATTACCCCTGTAGGGTTGAGTTAGGTTAGGTTAAGTTAATGTGGCATCTGCGCAGAAGGTGATGCGCAGTGACGTGTGCAAGTTGTCTATGTAAAGGCATCGTATGTGTTCTATTTTCGATAGCGGGATATTAAAAACTCGAATATTTCAATGTTCTTAAATTATAGAACAATCTAGTGTTTGGGTCACTGCGACACCTTTATACTTCAAAGATTCTTCATTGGTTACCTACTTTTGGACCTCGCAACACAATCGGTTCGCGTTACTTATTCATGTTTTTACGCAATTGTAGTTGTTGAATTGAATGTGTGGTCTGCTTAGGCTTAAGTATTATTAGTACACATGTTAAAATTTTATTTTAATATATATCGAGTGCATAACTCCTTGTTGATATGGTTGATGTTGGTGATCGTGACCGATTTCGAGTTTCTTCCACCTCGCGACTTTGATGCCTTCGTGAGAATTTATTATAAGTGTTGTGACACGAAGGAGTATGAATTTTAATTACTTACCTGTGGCACGACGTCCATACAAAATTTCAGCAATTTCCGACCATCCATGGTCTATTTCGAAAATTCGTGTTCAGGTCGCCATGTTCACCTGACGCAGAATACCGCTGTTGGGTTGCCTTGGGTTAGTTAGGTTAGGTTAATGGCGTATATGCGCAGAAGGTGATGCGCAGTGACGTGATGCAAATTGTCTATAATAAGGCATCGTATGAGTTCTAGTATCGATTGCACGATATTAAACAATCAAATATTTCAATGTTCTCACATTTTAGAACAAACTTGTTGTTTGAGTCACTACCATAGCTTTTCACTTCAAAGATTTCACATTGGTTACCTTCTTGTTGACCTCGATAGACTATAGGCTCACGTCACTTGTGCATGATTTTACGCAATTGTAGTTGTTGAATTGCTTACGCTTGAGAATTATTAATACACATGTCACAATTTTATTTTAGAATGTATCAAGATATTACAAAGATCCGGCTTGTCAGAAATATATATGTGCACACACAGGTCACATTTAGTCATGTCCAACTTTAGTAAATCAGGTACATCTGGAATTTAGTATTTGGCTGTCACCATAAGAGACACTCGCTTCTTTGTGCACACGTTTAATGTCGAAAGTCAATACACGGAGCTTGATGACACACGTACACGTACATCAGACCGTAAGTGTAATTTCTACTTGTCTCCATCTTTCACACGTCACTGGAAGGAGAACTTCCTCTCGTATTCTCTGTACGAAGCACACAGTAGTTTAATATGTACCGCAGGAAATAAATGTTGCTAGTTATCCCGCTGAACATATTTGTTTGAGTACCGACGTCCGAAAGTTTGAACTTAAGAAGGCGAATAACTCTTAGCTAAATTCCAAGGCAAACGTTGAATCACGGAGACTGCACTGCCTCTCGACAGAAATCAATAACGACTGACTTTCACTTCCGGGTCTGACATCAATCTGACGTATTTAAAAGCTGATGGACAGGTCTTTCCAATCAAATCGGACCACGTAATTTTTGGTTTAGCATTCTCTCCGCTAGAGTTCGTGAGTTCTGCTGTTGGCCAATCGCTACGTAGAAGGGTTATTGATTAACCTGACAGTAACAACACGCCATAACCAGTCTAATTCGGAAAGTCTTTTTACACATGCTGCCATCTGTAGGCTACTTTCAATGCGTACGAACAATTGCATAATTTTCGAAATTGTTTTTGATCTTTGCAATTCATATTGCATATTTGTTGTTTTTCTTAATTTCCGTCACATGAAAGTTTTAGGATTCAATTGTAACCCCTTTTTATACGTATAGTGAATGCTGTGCGCTAATCCTTATGTATTAGGCTACAACGCGCTTAGATAACCATAGTCACTATCTGTTTCTTCGCCATACAAATCTTTCTGCACTCATTTTATGCATTTGTTAGACTTATGACGTATCTGCGCACGTATAGGCACTTGTTCGATATTATAAACAATCGTCTTTGTGCATAATTCCTTGTTGATAAAGTCGTATGTTTGTGATCGTGGCCGATTTCGCGTTTCTTCCACCTAGCGACTTTCATGCCTTCGTGTGAATTTATTATAAGTGTTGCGACACGAAGGAGTATGAATTTTAATTACTTACCTGTGGCACGACATCCATACAAAATTTCAGCAATTTCCGATCATCCATGGTCTATTTCGAAAATTCGTGCTTAGGTCGCTATGTTCAGCTGACGCAGATTACCCCTGTAGGGTTGAGTTAGGTTAGGTTAATGGGGCATCTGCGCAGAAGGTGATGCGCAGTGACGTGTGCAAGTTGTCTATGTCAAGGCATCGTATGTGTTCTATTATCGATTGCGGGATATTAAAAACTCGAATATTTCAATGTTCTTAAATTATAGAACAATTTAGTGTTTGGGTCACTGCGACACCTTTATACTTCAAAGATTTTTTATTGGTTACCTACTTTTGGACCTCGCAACACAATCGGTTCACGTCACTTGTTCATGTTTTTACGCAATTGTAGTTGTTGAATTGAATGTGTGGTCTGCTTAGGCTTAAGTATTATTAGTACACATGTTAAAATTTTATTTTAATATATATCGAGTGCATAACTCCTTGTTGATATGGTCGATGTTGGTGATCGTGACCGATTTCGAGTTTCTTCCACCTCGCGACTTTGATGCCTTCGTGAGAATTTATTACAAGTTTTGTGACACGAAGGAGTATGAATTTTAATTACTTACCTGTGGCACGACGTCCGTACAAAATTTCAGCAATTTCCGACCATCCATGGTCTATTTCGAAAATTCGTGCTTAGGTCGCTATGTTCAGCTGACGCAGATTACCACTGTAGGGTTGAGTTAGGTTAGGTTAATGGGGCATCTGCGCAGAAGGTGATGCGCAGTGACGTGTGCAAGTTGTCTATGTCAAGGCATCGTATGTGTTCTATTATCGATTGCGGGATATTAAAAACTCGAATATTTCAATGTTCTTAAATTATAGAACAATCTAGTGTTTGGGTCACTGCGACACCTTTATACTTCAAAGATTTTTCATTGGTTACCTACTTTTGGACCTCGCAACACAATCGGTTCACGTCACTTGTTCATGTTTCTACGCAATTGTAGTTGTTGAATTGAATGTGTGGTCTGCTTAGGCTTAAGTATTATTAGTACACATGTTAAAATTTTATTTTAATATATATCGAGTGCATAACTCCTTGTTAATATGGTCGATGTTGGTGATCGTGACCGATTTCGAGTTTCTTCCACCTCGCGACTTTGATGCCTTCGTGAGAATTTATTACAAGTGTTGTGACACGAAGGAGTATGAATTTTAATTACTTACCTGTGGCACGACGTCCGTACAAAATTTCAGCAATTTCCGACCATCCATGGTCTATTTCGAAAATTCGTGCTTAGGTCGCTATGTTCAGCTGACGCAGATTACCCCTGTAGGGTTGAGTTAGGTTAGGTTAAGTTAATGTGGCATCTGCGCAGAAGGTGATGCGCAGTGACGTGTGCAAGTTGTCTATGTTAAGGCATCGTATGTGTTTTATTATCGATTGCGGGATATTAAAAACTCGAATATTTCAATGTTCTTAAATTATAGAACAATCTAGTGTTTGGGTCACTGCGACACCTTTATACTTCAAAGATTCTTCATTGGTTACCTACTTTTGGACCTCGCAACACAATCGGTTCGCGTTACTTATTCATGTTTTTACGCAATTGTAGTTGTTGAATTGAATGTGTGGTCTGCTTAGGCTTAAGTATTATTAGTACACATGTTAAAATTTTATTTTAATATATATCGAGTGCATAACTCCTTGTTGATATGGTTGATGTTGGTGATCGTGACCGATTTCGAGTTTCTTCCACCTCGCGACTTTGATGCCTTCGTGAGAATTTATTATAAGTGTTGTGACACGAAGGAGTATGAATTTTAATTACTTACCTGTGGCACGACGTCCATACAAAATTTCAGCAATTTCCGACCATCCATGGTCTATTTCGAAAATTCGTGTTCAGGTCGCCATGTTCACCTGACGCAGAATACCGCTGTTGGGTTGCCTTGGGTTAGTTAGGTTAGGTTAATGGCGTATATGCGCAGAAGGTGATGCGCAGTGACGTGATGCAAATTGTCTATAATAAGGCATCGTATGAGTTCTAGTATCGATTGCACGATATTAAACAATCAAATATTTCAATGTTCTCACATTTTAGAACAAACTTGTTGTTTGAGTCACTACCATAGCTTTTCACTTCAAAGATTTCACATTGGTTACCTTCTTGTTGACCTCGATAGACTATAGGCTCACGTCACTTGTGCATGATTTTACGCAATTGTAGTTGTTGAATTGCTTACGCTTGAGAATTATTAATACACATGTCACAATTTTATTTTAGAATGTATCAAGATATTACAAAGATCCGGCTTGTCAGAAATATATATGTGCACACACAGGTCACATTTAGTCATGTCCAACTTTAGTAAATCAGGTACATCTGGAATTTAGTATTTGGCTGTCACCATAAGAGACACTCGCTTCTTTGTGCACACGTTTAATGTCGAAAGTCAATACACGGAGCTTGATGACACACGTACACGTACATCAGACCGTAAGTGTAATTTCTACTTGTCTCCATCTTTCACACGTCACTGGAAGGAGAACTTCCTCTCGTATTCTCTGTACGAAGCACACAGTAGTTTAATATGTACCGCAGGAAATAAATGTTGCTAGTTATCCCGCTGAACATATTTGTTTGAGTACCGACGTCCGAAAGTTTGAACTTAAGAAGGCGAATAACTCTTAGCTAAATTCCAAGGCAAACGTTGAATCACGGAGACTGCACTGCCTCTCGACAGAAATCAATAACGACTGACTTTCACTTCCGGGTCTGACATCAATCTGACGTATTTAAAAGCTGATGGACAGGTCTTTCCAATCAAATCGGACCACGTAATTTTTGGTTTAGCATTCTCTCCGCTAGAGTTCGTGAGTTCTGCTGTTGGCCAATCGCTACGTAGAAGGGTTATTGATTAACCTGACAGTAACAACACGCCATAACCAGTCTAATTCGGAAAGTCTTTTTACACATGCTGCCATCTGTAGGCTACTTTCAATGCATACGAACAATTGCATAATTTTCGAAATTGTTTTTGATCTTTGCAATTCATATTGCATATTTGTTGTTTTTCTTAATTTCCGTCACATGAAAGTTTTAGGATTCAATTGTAACCCCTTTTTATACGTATAGTGAATGCTGTGCGCGAATCCTTATGTATTAGGCTACAACGCACTTAGATAACCATAGTCACTATCTGTTTCTTCGCCATACAAATCTTTCTGCACTCATTTTATGCATTTGTTAGACTTATGACGTATCTGCGCACGTATAGGCACTTGTTCGATATTATAAACAATCGTCTTTGTGCATAATTCCTTGTTGATAAAGTCGTATGTTTGTGATCGTGGCCGATTTCGCGTTTCTTCCACCTTGCGACTTTCATGCCTTCGTGTGAATTTATTATAAGTGTTGCGACACGAAGGAGTATGAATTTTAATTACTTACCTGTGGCACGACATCCATACAAAATTTCAGCAATTTCCGACCATCCATGGTCTATTTCGAAAATTCGTGCTTAGGTCGCTATGTTCAGCTGACGCAGATTACCCCTGTAGGGTTGAGTTAGGTTAGGTTAATGGGGCATCTGCGCAGAAGGTGATGCGCAGTGACGTGTGCAAGTTGTCTATGTCAAGGCATCGTATGTGTTCTATTATCGATTGCGGGATATTAAAAACTCGAATATTTCAATGTTCTTAAATTATAGAACAATTTAGTGTTTGGGTCACTGCGACACCTTTATACTTCAAAGATTTTTTATTGGTTACCTACTTTTGGACCTCGCAACACAATCGGTTCACGTCACTTGTTCATGTTTTTACGCAATTGTAGTTGTTGAATTGAATGTGTGGTCTGCTTAGGCTTAAGTATTATTAGTACACATGTTAAAATTTTATTTTAATATATATCGAGTGCATAACTCCTTGTTGATATGGTCGATGTTGGTGATCGTGACCGATTTCGAGTTTCTTCCACCTCGCGACTTTGATGCCTTCGTGAGAATTTATTACAAGTTTTGTGACACGAAGGAGTATGAATTTTAATTACTTACCTGTGGCACGACGTCCGTACAAAATTTCAGCAATTTCCGACCATCCATGGTCTATTTCGAAAATTCGTGCTTAGGTCGCTATGTTCAGCTGACGCAGATTACCACTGTAGGGTTGAGTTAGGTTAGGTTAATGGGGCATCTGCGCAGAAGGTGATGCGCAGTGACGTGTGCAAGTTGTCTATGTAAAGGCATCGTATGTGTTCTATTTTCGATAGCGGGATATTAAAAACTCGAATATTTCAATGTTCTTAAATTATAGAACAATCTAGTGTTTGGGTCACTGCGACACCTTTATACTTCAAAGATTCTTCATTGGTTACCTACTTTTGGACCTCGCAACACAATCGGTTCGCGTTACTTATTCATGTTTTTACGCAATTGTAGTTGTTGAATTGAATGTGTGGTCTGCTTAGGCTTAAGTATTATTAGTACACATGTTAAAATTTTATTTTAATATATATCGAGTGCATAACTCCTTGTTGATATGGTTGATGTTGGTGATCGTGACCGATTTCGAGTTTCTTCCACCTCGCGACTTTGATGCCTTCGTGAGAATTTATTATAAGTGTTGTGACACGAAGGAGTATGAATTTTAATTACTTACCTGTGGCACGACGTCCATACAAAATTTCAGCAATTTCCGACCATCCATGGTCTATTTCGAAAATTCGTGTTCAGGTCGCCATGTTCACCTGACGCAGAATACCGCTGTTGGGTTGCCTTGGGTTAGTTAGGTTAGGTTAATGGCGTATATGCGCAGAAGGTGATGCGCAGTGACGTGATGCAAATTGTCTATAATAAGGCATCGTATGAGTTCTAGTATCGATTGCACGATATTAAACAATCAAATATTTCAATGTTCTCACATTTTAGAACAAACTTGTTGTTTGAGTCACTACCATAGCTTTTCACTTCAAAGATTTCACATTGGTTACCTTCTTGTTGACCTCGATAGACTATAGGCTCACGTCACTTGTGCATGATTTTACGCAATTGTAGTTGTTGAATTGCTTACGCTTGAGAATTATTAATACACATGTCACAATTTTATTTTAGAATGTATCAAGATATTACAAAGATCCGGCTTGTCAGAAATATATATGTGCACACACAGGTTACATTTAGTCATGTCCAACTTTAGTAAATCAGGTACATCTGGAATTTAGTATTTGGCTGTCACCATAAGAGACACTCGCTTCTTTGTGCACACGTTTAATGTCGAAAGTCAATACACGGAGCTTGATGACACACGTACACGTACATCAGACCGTAAGTGTAATTTCTACTTGTCTCCATCTTTCACACGTCACTGGAAGGAGAACTTCCTCTCGTATTCTCTGTACGAAGCACACAGTAGTTTAATATGTACCGCAGGAAATAAATGTTGCTAGTTATCCCGCTGAACATATTTGTTTGAGTACCGACGTCCGAAAGTTTGAACTTAAGAAGGCGAATAACTCTTAGCTAAATTCCAAGGCAAACGTTGAATCACGGAGACTGCACTGCCTCTCGACAGAAATCAATAACGACTGACTTTCACTTCCGGGTCTGACATCAATCTGACGTATTTAAAAGCTGATGGACAGGTCTTTCCAATCAAATCGGACCACGTAATTTTTGGTTTAGCATTCTCTCCGCTAGAGTTCGTGAGTTCTGCTGTTGGCCAATCGCTACGTAGAAGGGTTATTGATTAACCTGACAGTAACAACACGCCATAACCAGTCTAATTCGGAAAGTCTTTTTACACATGCTGCCATCTGTAGGCTACTTTCAATGCATACGAACAATTGCATAATTTTCGAAATTGTTTTTGATCTTTGCAATTCATATTGCATATTTGTTGTTTTTCTTAATTTCCGTCACATGAAAGTTTTAGGATTCAATTGTAACCCCTTTTTATACGTATAGTGAATGCTGTGCGCGAATCCTTATGTATTAGGCTACAACGCACTTAGATAACCATAGTCACTATCTGTTTCTTCGCCATACAAATCTTTCTGCACTCATTTTATGCATTTGTTAGACTTATGACGTATCTGCGCACGTATAGGCACTTGTTCGATATTATAAACAATCGTCTTTGTGCATAATTCCTTGTTGATAAAGTCGTATATTTGTGATCGTGGTTGATTTCGCGTTTCTTCCACCTTGCGACTTTCATGCCTTCGTGTGAATTTATTATAAGTGTTGCGACACGAAGGAGTATGAATTTTAATTACTTACCTGTGGCACGACATCCATACAAAATTTCAGCAATTTCCGACCATCCATGGTCTATTTCGAAAATTCGTGCTTAGGTCGCTATGTTCAGCTGACGCAGATTACCCCTGTAGGGTTGAGTTAGGTTAGGTTAATGGGGCATCTGCGCAGAAGGTGATGCGCAGTGACGTGTGCAAGTTGTCTATGTCAAGGCATCGTATGTGTTCTATTATCGATTGCGGGATATTAAAAACTCGAATATTTCAATGTTCTTAAATTATAGAACAATTTAGTGTTTGGGTCACTGCGACACCTTTATACTTCAAAGATTTTTTATTGGTTACCTACTTTTGGACCTCGCAACACAATCGGTTCACGTCACTTGTTCATGTTTTTACGCAATTGTAGTTGTTGAATTGAATGTGTGGTCTGCTTAGGCTTAAGTATTATTAGTACACATGTTAAAATTTTATTTTAATATATATCGAGTGCATAACTCCTTGTTGATATGGTCGATGTTGGTGATCGTGACCGATTTCGAGTTTCTTCCACCTCGCGACTTTGATGCCTTCGTGAGAATTTATTACAAGTTTTGTGACACGAAGGAGTATGAATTTTAATTACTTACCTGTGGCACGACGTCCGTACAAAATTTCAGCAATTTCCGACCATCCATGGTCTATTTCGAAAATTCGTGCTTAGGTCGCTATGTTCAGCTGACGCAGATTACCACTGTAGGGTTGAGTTAGGTTAGGTTAATGGGGCATCTGCGCAGAAGGTGATGCGCAGTGACGTGTGCAAGTTGTCTATGTAAAGGCATCGTATGTGTTCTATTTTCGATAGCGGGATATTAAAAACTCGAATATTTCAATGTTCTTAAATTATAGAACAATCTAGTGTTTGGGTCACTGCGACACCTTTATACTTCAAAGATTTTTCATTGGTTACCTACTTTTGGACCTCGCAACACAATCGGTTCACGTCACTTGTTCATGTTTTTACGCAATTGTAGTTGTTGAATTGAATGTGTGGTCTGCTTAGGCTTAAGTATTATTAGTACACATGTTAAAATTTTATTTTAATATATATCGAGTGCATAACTCCTTGTTGATATGGTTGATGTTGGTGATCGTGACCGATTTCGAGTTTCTTCCACCTCGCGACTTTGATGCCTTCGTGAGAATTTATTATAAGTGTTGTGACACGAAGGAGTATGAATTTTAATTACTTACCTGTGGCACGACGTCCATACAAAATTTCAGCAATTTCCGACCATCCATGGTCTATTTCGAAAATTCGTGTTCAGGTCGCCATGTTCACCTGACGCAGAATACCGCTGTTGGGTTGCCTTGGGTTAGTTAGGTTAGGTTAATGGCGTATATGCGCAGAAGGTGATGCGCAGTGACGTGATGCAAATTGTCTATAATAAGGCATCGTATGAGTTCTAGTATCGATTGCACGATATTAAACAATCAAATATTTCAATGTTCTCACATTTTAGAACAAACTTGTTGTTTGAGTCACTACCATAGCTTTTCACTTCAAAGATTTCACATTGGTTACCTTCTTGTTGACCTCGATAGACTATAGGCTCATGTCACTTGTGCATGATTTTACGCAATTGTAGTTGTTGAATTGCTTACGCTTGAGAATTATTAATACACATGTCACAATTTTATTTTAGAATGTATCAAGATATTACAAAGATCCGGCTTGTCAGAAATATATATGTGCACACACAGGTCACATTTAGTCATGTCCAACTTTAGTAAATCAGGTACATCTGGAATTTAGTATTTGGCTGTCACCATAAGAGACACTCGCTTCTTTGTGCACACGTTTAATGTCGAAAGTCAATACACGGAGCTTGATGACACACGTACACGTACATCAGACCGTAAGTGTAATTTCTACTTGTCTCCATCTTTCACACGTCACTGGAAGGAGAACTTCCTCTCGTATTCTCTGTACGAAGCACACAGTAGTTTAATATGTACCGCAGGAAATAAATGTTGCTAGTTATCCCGCTGAACATATTTGTTTGAGTACCGACGTCCGAAAGTTTGAACTTAAGAAGGCGAATAACTCTTAGCTAAATTCCAAGGCAAACGTTGAATCACGGAGACTGCACTGCCTCTCGACAGAAATCAATAACGACTGACTTTCACTTCCGGGTCTGACATCAATCTGACGTATTTAAAAGCTGATGGACAGGTCTTTCCAATCAAATCGGACCACGTAATTGTTGGTTTAGCATTCTCTCCGCTAGAGTTCGTGAGTTCTGCTGTTGGCCAATCGCTACGTAGAAGGGTTATTGATTTACTTGACAGTAACAACACGCCATAACCAGTCTAATTCGGAAAGTCTTTTTACTCATGCTGCCATCTGTAGTCTACTTTCAATGCGTACGAACAATTGCATAATTTTCGAAATTGTTTTTGATCTTTGCAAATCATATTGCATATTTAATTGTTGTTTTTCTTAATTCCGTCACATGAATGTTTTAGGATTCAATTGTAACCCCTTTGTATACGTATAGTGAATTCTGTGCCCGAATCCTGATGTATTAGACTACAACGCACTTAGATAACCATAGTCACTATCTGTTGTTTCGCCATAAAAATCTTTCTGCACTCAGTTTATGCATTTGTTAGACTTATGACGTATCTGCGCACATATAGGCACCTGTTCGATATTATAAACAATCGTCTTTGTGCATAATTCCTTGTTGATAAAGTCGGATGTTTGTGATCGTGGCCTATTTCGCGTTTCTTCCACCTCGCGACTTTGATGCCTTCGTGTGAATTAATTACAAATGTTGTGACACGAAAGAGTATGAATTTTTATTACTTACCTGTGGCACGACGTCCGTACAGAATTTCAGCAAATTCCGACCATCCATGGTCTATTTCGAAAATTCGTGCTTAGGTCGCTATGTTCAGCTGACGCAGATTACCCCTGTAGGGTTGAGTTAGGTTAGGTTAGGTTAGGTTAGGTTAATGGGGCATCTGCGCAGAAGGTGATGCGCAGTGACGTGTGCGTTGTCTATGTCAAGGCATCGTATGTGTTCTATTATCGATTGCGGGATATTAAAAACTCGAATATTTCAATGTTCTTAAATTATAGAACAATCTAGTGTTTGGGTCACTGCGACACCCATATACTTCAAAGATTTTTCATTGGTTACCTACTTTTGGACCTCGCAACACAATTGGCTTACGTCACATATGTATGTTTTTACACAATTGTAGCTGTTGAATTGCATTTTTGATCTGCTTATGTTTAAGAATTATTATTACACATGTCAAAATTTTATTTAAAAATAAATCGAGATTTTGCAAAGATCCGGCTTGTCAGAAATATATGTGTATATATATGCTTACACACGTCACATTTTGCTGTCACTATAAGAAACACACTCTAAGCAGATAATGGGTAAGGCGGCTAACCTTGGCGGGACACTGTAGGATGATACCGCGACCATTTACATACTGATAACAGCGCAGAAGTACTGCTGGTTTTCCTTCAGTTTTAAGCTGGTGGTAGACAGTTTAGTTCCATCCAGAATTTTCTTCAAGACAATTTGCGTTGTGAAATTTCTGTTTCATAAATATAAATTATTTGTTTTTGCGAGCAGGATATATTCTTTATAGTAA
Source organism: Zootermopsis nevadensis (assembly GCF_977971745.1). Classification (NCBI taxonomy): domain Eukaryota; kingdom Metazoa; phylum Arthropoda; class Insecta; order Blattodea; family Termopsidae; genus Zootermopsis; species Zootermopsis nevadensis. The sequence goes on along the minus strand of NW_028259140.1, from coordinate 6,158,082 downwards.
GTTACATAGTGTTGAATTGCTGTGTCTGTTATAACAATTACTATACCACAAATCTTGGACTCCTCTTTCATTCGTAATACTTGGAACTATTGGATTGTGTAGAATATCCTTTTGTATTCATGTGTGACATAGGCCGTGTCTGAACTCAGGCGATTAATCGCCGATTTCTCAAACCGGAGGTCTGGATTTGTTCCCGGAGGTATTTGTAGTGTGGGCAAAGTGTTACTTGGGAAGGTTATCCCCATTAGCTAGTATTTTATATAAAATCAGACATAAATAATTTACAAGATAATAAATATTAAATTATTAGGTGTATAGAAGTATGAAATTTTTGTGATGTGTTGTATGTGATTTTAAAAATAATATGGAATGTTTCTAGTTTACTTCCCAGAGGATCATTTTGAATCTACAAATTATATTACGCGTAATGCGTCACGATAGATTGTCATTTCATGATTATTTGTAGTTGCTGTTATTTTTAAAATAAAGAATAAGACTAGTTTTAAGTACAGTCATCCCTCCATATTTGCGATATTGCGCCCTACTTAACGGTTTGCATAAGTCCATGCCGTGATTCTGTATCGGCTAAATCTCGCGAAATTTGTCTCTTTGTTAGGGGGTGGCACTCTCATACCATCCATAAAAAAGTTATCTTACCGATGAAAATAGAAACGTTGAAGCTGTGAACAGCTAAAATAATATATGTGCTTTACAAGGATAAATACAGATTGTTATCTGAGGCCAAGACCTTGCTGGTTAATATCACAGCAACATATGTATCCTCGCGAATACTGAGGCGTGTTGTATTTCAATTCGCATGGCGTAGACCGAATGTAAAGTTACTGCGTGCGCCTATGTTTACGTGTAAAACTAGATTCTACCAAGATCAGAATCATAATTCGATGTAATTAAAATAACTGATTATGTCTCGACATTAGCTTCTGATCTTACACATTCAATGTTGGTATAACTACGAACGTTTCAAAATCTGCATATGACTGTCTCCTTGATTGTTGTGCTATGTAATCTGGTAGTTTACCGACATTTCAGAGGTGCTTGCTGCCTCCATAATCAGGGCGATGAGTCTCATGGCCCTGATGGAGACAGCAAGAACATCCGAAACGTCGGTAAACTTCTACGAGACTACACCGCGCAACAAACTAGAAGACGGCCATCTTCACACTCGCTTCTAGAAGAACCTGAAATCTAACGTTGCAAACTCTGTTTAGTTGAAATAAGTCTTGAAATATGAGCTTATAAAATAATAGCATGTTTTTCCATTAGCAGGATAAACTTAAAGGAAAATCTGTAAAAATGACTGCAGTACCGGTGACTGTTCTAATCTTCTTCGGTCTGCTGTCATGTTGCGCCGCTAAGGAGGTCATGTGTCCCGCAGAAGTCTGCGTTTGCGAGGACGTGGGCAGCGATGGGGCCCCTCAACTGTTTTCCAATTGCACTAATGCTTCTCTTCACGATGTTCCTCGTGAGCTTGACAACAGCACCGCGATTCTCGACGTATCTGATAACAATATCACACAACTTCGGAACGACACGTTTGGCAGAACAGGACTCCTCCATATCGACAGAGTATTTGTAAATCGTAATTATATAAGTGGGGTTGAATCTGGTACATTCAGTCAGTTGAGTTCCTTGTCGGAGCTTCACTTGGAAAGTAACCTGATAGCATCAATATTACCTGGCACTTTTTGGGGTAACCCGTTTCTCATCGTATTGAATTTACGAAATAACCGTTTGTCATCTCTGCCTGTGGATATTATTACATTAAAGAATCATATTCGAAAGCTGGATATAAGCGAGAATACTATTAAACAAGTGGACACATATTTAGTTCAGAAGTACTATCCGGAACTTCAGATATTTGATGTTAATAAGAATCAAATCACTCACTTATTCTCGACCTCTCCTGTAGATAATTCGAGCCTTGAAGTTATAGATGCGAGTTTTAACTATATTGCAGAATTAGATCCCATAACATTCTCAAGTGCTTCAAAACTAAGTGAGCTAAACATAAGTAATAACGAAATAAGCAGTTTGAGTGAAGACATGTTTGCCAGTAATCCAGAGCTTGTGAAGTTGGATATAAGTAATAATTACATTCTCACTATACAAAGGGACACTTTCAGAAATAATCCAAAAATCACGGAAATATATGCCGGTTCTAATAGTTTGACGTATCTGCACCCTGGCACGTTCCGTGAGAATCCCCAGCTCACAAAAGTAACTGTTAGCTGGAATAGAATTCAAGATATCCATCCTGAAACATTCTACAATAACCCTAACCTCGAGTATTTGGATTTTAATGGTAATAAACTCGAGACATTGGATCCCGGTGTTTTCCAGAACAATCCCATACTGAAATCTGTGGACCTGAGGAGCAATTTTCTGGTTACAATCCATGAGAATACTTTCCAGAACAATCCTAAGCTCGAACAGCTCTTAGTGAGCAGAAACGAACATTTTCGCTACCACAACGGATTAATAATTCTTGCGTCTTCGCTGAAAGTGTTCGATGCTCAGCATTGCAATTTGTCGCAACTGCCTGTTGACATTTTCAATAATACATCCAACCTCCGCGAGTTACATCTCGGTAACAACAATTTGACTTCGCTGGATTGCGATGCAGACACAGACAGCAACAATTACGTGGATTCGTTCAGCAAGTTACAAGTCTTAGATGTCTCCAATAACCAGCTGCAGACGATCAGCGTTGAAATTCTCAATAATAAAATGACAAATCTGAAAACCCTGCGAATTGAAGGTAATCCTTTTCTGTGCGATTGTAAGCTCAGGAACGTTTGGCTGTGGTCACAGAAAGTGGGTATAATTCCATCACAACCCCAAATTACGTGCACGGATATGCGACGGGGAACCGTTCCTTGGGATGACGTGGAAAATTTAAACTGCAGCGATGAATCGCCCATAGAAGAATCAACTTCTTCAGTAAAGGGCATGCATCCGAAATCCGGCGATAAATCACAAGCAGAGGAATCAACGTCTACTTTACCAGGCACAGTAACAAGCAATGATGGCTACTTGCGTAGCGAACCGCAAAATGTAGACTGGATAGAGAGCAGTGACTTTCTCGGGTATTCTGTCCCAGAAATAGCCAATATTCCTGACTTAGTCCGGAAAGATAACGGAGTGAAGAATGCAGTTTTGATTACAGCTTCCATTTTATTTATTATCGCCGTTTTACTTGTAATAGTTGTATTCTTATTCCACATGAGAAGAAGATATGCGTTATATAAAGTATCTAAGAACAATAGTAAGATCGAAAACAGTAATGCTGCATAATAATGTGTTGATTGGTGTTTCCCAGCATTGTAACTTGTAATGGAGGATAGATCACCCATAATAAATAGATAGAATGAATTTAATTATATGCAATACTTCCACATATTTCTGTATAATTTTGTATGCAGCGTGGTGAGTCATCGTTATGCTGCACCTCCCCCCCTCCCAATGTTTAGCCTCTTAACAAATCATACAATAGTGAAGTTTGATAGTTGAAACGCATGTGAAAGATTAGGTCAGATAGACTCTGTCTCTTCCCGTTTTAAATTGAATACAGCTATAAATTGCAATGTTGACCCGGTGTTAGTGAATTCATTTAGTTGTAAACATGAACTTCAGTAGTTGGCTGGCACAAATTTGTCTTCCATGCCCTGACATTAAGGATTAAAAGAGTTAATATGAGTTTTGTAAGGGACATTCGGTATTTTGCGATGTCGAACGAATCAGTGAAATATGTGATTTGACTTTAAATATCGCTTCACTTTATATACATGTGTTTCATTTTAATATCACCGTAAACATGGTTTATTTCCTTAAATATCATTAAGAAGTTGATCTTTGTAATGGAGAAGTGTTTTCTTTGAGGTACGGACTTAATTCTTAAATATTGTGTGGGTGAACTTCACTTCTTAAGGGTTAAGCTTTGCAAATATGTACAGATCTGTTTATGCTATCGTCTGCAAGCCAGATGGCAGAAATGTTGTGTCTTATTTCACTGCCGCTCACAGTGGGTTTCAGCTAGTACTCCATCTTGCGCTTGAGCATCCAACTATGGTTCAATAAATGGTCTTGCGTTGTTATTGCCACTGTCGATTAAATACCTCGGTTAACTAACGTTGTTTTGTCGTGTAGTGTTAGTTGTATTCCAACGTTCCGGAGGAACATACTGCCTCCATCTTTAAGGCTAGAGGCAGTATTTTCCACCGAAACGTTGGAATATTGTCAAATTACTGCACGGCCCGACAACACATAATCTACACTTACATCGCTGGGAAAATTCCAAAGTCTGCAACGGTTTAATTGTTAAGTGATCGGTGTATCATTCGTGAAGTGTCATTTGAAGTAAGACGCGGGTAACTAGCGGTAATAAACGCAGTAAAATGGAGAATGAATAAACTACTTATCATATAAAAGAACAAACAGTTAAGACGTTACTCTTCAAACACACTTTAGTTTATTACAGGTAACGAACATTAAAATATGCGATCTTTTCTTTTTCTTCTGAGGCTGCAATGTTAGGTTAGGTTCAACAAATTTAATATCGTGGGGGAAAGAGGGGAACGAAGTCAATTATACGTGTCCAAGTAACGCACGTAAGTCATCATTTGATATAATAAGTTTGTGGGTCGAGAGTCTGCTTTTTAGTTGTTCCCGTTTATCATTATGCCATATTAATAATAATAATTAAGCACTAAAATTTAATATTTTAAACATTTCACAGATGCACGTGGTGTGTTACACTGTATGATTTAGTTTTCTGACTTTATTTAGTATGCATTAACATATTAATCATACAATGGCAATGTGTAAACACGAACTTGTACGAGGAATGTACAATAAATTATAGTAATTAATTCTATGGTGTGCCCTGACTGCGTTTCTCTTTGTAACCCGTCTCTAATTTCAAGATTTCTTCCCATCTCCTAACGACCATCGTGTTTAGCTTCCAACCTCCAATCTGCTCCTTTTGGACTCTCGGGGAACTGTGTCTCGAAACGAGACTTTGTCCCGAGATATAAGTCTCGACTAGGAACGGATCATTCTCGAATGAGTCGTTCAAAGGGAGGGACTCTTTTGTGAGAGACGCGAACGACTCGAAAATTGTAAGATAAGTAAGAAGTACCTTACAGATTAATATGTCGCAAAGAGATTTAGCACATAGAGGTACTTTCTGTGTAAGAAGAATGGAGAAGACCCTTCCATATTCGCGATTTTGCTTGTTTGCGATTATATTGCTCTCGGCGTTTGTCCTCCGTCGCTTTTGCACAGATGCACGGAGTAATAAATACACAATAGCAGGCATCTACGCTCTTGCCCTGGTAGTTACGTGGGTATTTAGCCACACCGACTGTGCTTTTCGTGTTTTCTAGAACATAATTCCAGCGTGTGCTGTAATTTTATAATGTAAACATGAAGTTGCTCGCTTACATATCACTGTATACCTTTCATTGCGTGTTGACAAGACACGCGCAATTTCAGGAGAAAGAATGAGAAAATTCCAGAAATATTGTCACAGTTGACAAGAAGCCACAAGCATTCGATTGCTTCCCATCACCGCCGTGTAAGTGTACATCACGTTAGAACGTCTGAAACTTATCTGTAGCTCGACTTAGTCCCTAGTTTTTTTTTATAAACATAGGTAGAATGTGGCTTGCTACAGCATTTCCATGACAGAATGCTTTGTTCTACTTTTTGTAATTGGCCTTAAAAATCGTCACTATTAGTAACCATCTCTGGAATTTCACTCTCTGTTGCTCAAGAATGATTACATTTCTTCTGGAGCAACTGTGCATGCGTTACAGAAGGAAATGAAAATATCGGCCGCTGAGTCAGTGGTCTGCAACGGGTAGAATTAAATTTAGGTGTCTGCCAACATAACGCATTACGGAACGTTTCATTATTCAGCAGCGGCTGACATCCATTTCCAACGCCTCAAAATGTTATTTTGTGCCATAATTATCTTGGTATTCTAAGAAGGAAATTGTTTTCTTGTAGATGAATTTGAATTTTAAGATCTGGGAGGTATATTACTGGAGATGATTAAAGTATTTCGTACGTAATTGTACAACAGGAAACACGAATTTTCAGATATCTGCGCAACAAGGAAACTCTTGATTGCTGCCGCGCTGATGGTTACGATATCTGGTAGGTAATTCCAGAACTATGTAGTGTTCGTATCCTCGTCGCTAGATGACGTGGGGGACTTGAACATTCGCTAATATTAACAGCTGGAACTATGCAATGGCCCACACTGTATCCGTACATTTATATCTATTCCACATTTGATTAACATGTTAACAGGAAAACAGAAGAACTGTTGAACGAAACGAAAATTGGTGAAACGTGGTTCTTTCTTCTGTGTTCAGGATAAATAACTTCATTTACTTCATACAAGATATTAAAATTACCACCAGCCTTAATGTAATTCATACCAAACACTACTGTTGGCCAGTCACTCAATATTCAAAGCTTCTTATATAAAACCCAGCTCGATGTTTGCTAAGTGCTGCTGCAGTCAGGCAGATTTTGGAAATACTGGTAAGCTTCACAACCCGGAAGACCATTAAAGGAATAAATTGGGGCAGATAATATTTATATAAAATAAATCATTGTACCTTGATTTAATCGGGCCTTATACACGAGTAGATGAGGCTGCATAGTTACAATACAGCCATGGGCCTAATTAAACTTCACCTCAACGTCGCTCGGTTTCATTCGCTCTTGCATTGAACCTCTGCAAGCCGTGAGTTTGTTAACAGTTCTGTCTGCAATACAATCATTTCCGCCCCTCGCATAGTCAGTTACCGTTTTTGGACTCGAATGTAGGTCTTTATGCAAAGTGTTTCTCATTGATTTTAACCCAAATTGGAATTTGTCGACAAATTTTAGTCGAATTGTACCTTGATATGTCACGCTTAATGACATTGCCACTGCAACTGTTATAACAACACAGTGGAAATAAATTTAAAAATCATCACCAACCAACACTGGCCTTTTATATAGATAGAATACTGTAACCTGTAAGCCGGTTGAACCAGCTGATGACGGTCACCGCATTCGAATGCCCGAGGGCCGGAAGCCTCCACAACTCACATCAAATGTCGTGTCGTTCGCCAGAACCACCGCCTTCTTAGAGTTTGACCTGGTCCCTTGACAACCGGTACCAGTAAGTTTCCGTGCTCCGGGCGTCTACGCCCTGGGGCAGTGCACTGGACAAAACTGGCTTCCGTTGCCATAAGAGAGAGTAACAGGGAATTACAGCTCTGCTAACAACGTCAAATGTTCAAACAGATCTCTCATGTCATCCGTAGCTTTTCATGATGATATAATTAGGTAATGGTAGGCTTTATGTCCATTTACCTATTACGTCGTATGTACGATACTGTTATAAGATGTGATTTTGTAAGCATCCAGAACCCTGCCGAATACCCATTAAAGTAACTTCATTCGTTTATGTCGGTCGTATGCTTGAAACAGAACGAATAAACTGGTTTTGAAGATATTTAATATTAGACGGTTTTTTAATGTGTTTCCCTCAGTACGGCTGCATACGATGTTTGCGTTGATTGCCATGGTTACCTGTGGATGGGGGATCTTCGTGATGTCCCAGCCACTCATCCACGTATATAAAGGTCATTGATCCCAGATAACTCCGACAAGGTCAAAGGTTAAAAGCAAACGAAGGAACCAGAATTGTTAATGCGTACAATTCCTAACTTGTTACAACTAAGAAAGGAAGATGAGTATGTAGTAAGGATTTGTGGTTGTAGGGTCGCGTCTGTTCAGATCAGGCATTTGGCGTGGTCTTTGAAGCAGTAAATAAATAATAACCTGTGAGAATATTGTAACATTTTACTTGCCTTATAGTTTTCTTCGGGCATTTAAGGAGGTACATATCAGACAAATGTAACATTTTAATATACTTACATATTGAAAATGTTATTTCTAAATAACACGTCGAGACAACCAGTCGCTTAAAAGAATCAGGTACACAAGAGGGCAAAGTCTGTTCCTTGAAAACATTATTTTTTCTTGTTACTACTCCGTGACAGGTGACACTAAGTAACTCGGAAAAAAGAAATTTTCATCTACATTATCTGTAAATGACAACGGTATATTTGGCAGATAATTAGATTTCAAATATAAAATGTTATTAAGTCTAAGACGATCTGTCTAAAATGATAGGCACAAAAATTATTTAACAAGACTGTACATGTTCGTCTTTTATACCTGTGATGCTTCACTGCAAATTTCAAACAGTTTGCTTTATGAAACACTGAAAATAAATGTCTGACAGTAAAAACTACTCTCTGTTTGTTTCACATAGCGAACAGAAGTGAAACTGAGTGAGAAAACTAATTCTGTTGAGGAGGCACTTCACATAAATCTAATCCAGGAACACAAAGAATGCGGACTGTCCCAAGGAAATATCGTTTTAAATGAATGTCATTTTAAATATAGTAACATTAATTTATTTTAGGTCGCTAAGATTTAGCCTGGATGCAGTCTTGGTAATAGACAGAAAAAACAAAATATATTTGATCTGGAAAGTGATGTGAATACTTTAATAAAAACAAAAATCTGAAATCAGTTGGTTGAATACATTGTATTTCGCTTATACAGTCCCTTTCCAGTCGATGTAATATTATAACTATTACATCGTCATTTTCGGTTCCTAAATTTATTTTCAGTTATACTGAATTGTATCGTAAGTGCACAGTTACACAGTTGACATGCCATTTACACTTGTTACTTTTATTTACCTAGATCTACATGTTCTCTTATATGAGCCGGGATAGCGACTAGCTACGGGCTGGACTACCGGGGTTCGATCCCCGACGGGGGCAGAGGATTTTTCCTCTAGCCTCTGCGTCCAGACCGGCTCTGGGGTCCACCCAGCCTCCTCTACAATGGGTACCGGGGTCCTTTCCCGGGGGTAAAGCCGGCCGGGGCGTGATGCTGACCACTCACCCCCATCTAGTGCCGAGGTTACTTTTTACATGTTCTCTTATACCAAATATCATACAACCGAGAAGATACGATTTGGGAGTCTTAGTCATATATGGGAAGATAATATTAAAATGGAGCTTGAGCTAGGATGTGATGGTGTATACTGGATTAATCTAGAGTCCGGTAGTAGGATAGTGTGAATATGGTAAAGAACTTTTGGATTCAACAAAAGGGGTGTAATTTTATGACCAACTGAGAGAGTATTAGCTTTTAAAGAATAACTCAGCTGAGTGGCGTTACTTAATATTTTACAAGATACCAAATTTTTCACATACATTTACACTGTATGCACTATAAGACGGACTTTATAAAGCTATTACCAGAGGGGTCAAAATTAGATCCCTACCTTCGCCTTATGTTGGTCACATATATATGTGGACAACTCAGAACCTAATCAGTATAAGCTAATTAAACATTTTACGGAAGGAATTAAATGTTTTGTTAATTTAATCGTATGAAATCAACACCAGACGTAAGAACACGAAATGTTTTGTCAAAGAACTTGCTTTATAACTTAATCTTTATGGCCATAAAACCACGTAACCGAATCCTAACTTAAACTGGCGGCTATCGTTTAGGCCGTGTAATTAATGTAAGTGTGGAAAAAAACTTATGTACAGGTTGGGGTAATAGTAGGAGTTTTACTTGACAAGCCCTGAGCTGGTGATAGCCAAACAGTGTGGGCTTTAAATAAATCTGCTTGACTTCCCAAGATACAGAAATAATGTTTTTTTTTTTAAAAATTAATTTCATTGCATGATTACTGCAGTAAAATATGTACAGGTTATGTAAATGCAAAACGCACAGTGATATGTACAATCTATTTTGACGTCAGCAGTCCTATGTACAGTAATCACTGACTTCGTGTATCTTTATGCTGTATATGAGAGAATTTACATCACATGTCCCTCGTTCATGTTATTTCAGAGCCCAAAATCACGATATAATGTGATAAATTTTCAAGTACGAAATTATACTAAGACTTAATTAATGTCTTAAATCACGTGATTCTTTGATTACACAATAAATTGGTCTACTACAGACTTCCATTAGTTGTTTTTAATTTTACAGGAGGATAATGTCGAGGCTGAGAATTGAAAAGGAGCTAAGCAGCCTCTCTCCTAAGTGCCAACAGTGGCACGTAACGGAATGGATTTTTTATTTCATAAAATTAATCAAATTCACTAAAAAAAATTTAAATCAAACCGTTTATCCCCGTCTTAAGCGTGAAACCAAAAATAACCGCCACAGTCTTATGTAACAACAAATAATCGTATTTAAAGTGTTATCGAAACTTAAAATCTATCCGTTTACTGAGACAGACAAATACACATTTTCCAAGATCGGATATACAGAGTTCAATGACACGCGAAATGCAAAGTTTTTCTTAAAGTCTGGCACACAGATTTACTTAATATGGATTTGAACCATTTCGGGTGAAGCTCTTCAGCTGCCCTTGTGGCACGGGTAACTAACTATTCAGGCGCTGTCAATCACTTCCTGTTTCAGAACACAATGGCACATTTGTATAATAAGTCTGTCTGTGTGTGTGTATTAAAATATTATTAATTGTCTTCACACAATAAATAATAGATAAATTCATGTACTTGTGCATTTATTGATTGCATGTCGTTTTGGAGATCATTTGCAATAAATAAGTGCATAAATTAATTTATTATTTCTTCTGTGAAACTGTACAGTTAATAATATTTTAAAGAAGGAAACAACATGACGCCGTGATACAATCTGTGTGCATATTGATTAGCCAGCATATTACGTGCATTGCAGGCAACCGCTGGTATTTGCGGTAGATCATTTATATTGTAGCGTCACTGTTACGTGAGGTGACTCCATTTGTGGTACGGTGGCTGTCTCCAGTGTCTGGTGACCCTTCTCCGCAGTCAGGCTGGACGTCGTCTGAATGTGTCCCGCACATACGTCTCTGCCGTCTGTTCACGAAATGCAGTATCCACTGTACGTCTTTATAGCCTCTTCTGTGTAGCTCTTGCCTGCGATTACACCTGGGTCCGTATGATGACGTGGGCAAACGTGGCCGTGTGGACACTGGCACAGTGTGTTGGTGTTGACTTCATCTAGAAGCTCCTGGCGTTTCCTCACAGTGAACAGGCGACAGGGCTCTTTCCGCTGACAACGCAGCCTCTGTGGGCGCGAACACAAACAATGTAGTACGCCCGTGAGGAAACAACAAGCATAACATAATTTTGCTTGGAAGCACATATATTGTAGAAAGGACACGGGGAAACAAGAAGTGGTAATATATTTTTTCTTGGGAAAACTTGAGAAGATAAAAACGTAGTAGGATTATTTAAAACGATAACTTTGCCCATTATTTTGTATGGGTCTGAAACCAGGTCTCTCTTGTTTAGGGAAGAACACAAGTTGCTTATATTATTTGTACCTAGAAGGATCTTCTCCAGATATTATTAGGGTGACCAAGTCAAGGAGTAAGATGTGGGTGAGGCATGTAGCACGCATGATAACATGAGAAGTGCGTGCTAAATGGTCCTTGGAAGACCTGAAAGGAAGAGACCACCCTGCACACCTAGCCGTAGATGGGTGGATAATATTAAAATGGAGTGGCTTACTTTTTGAACCCAACTTACATCGACTGTTGGCCAGAATACCGACTATCCTATCACTCTTTTCGTGGCTCTCCTCAGTCCCCTTTGTCCATAGGAGACATGACATTATGTCAGTTTTGCATTCGTCTTAGCATGGCTCTCTGCGAGGATAACGACCTAATAGAAACAGCAATTTCTGTTTGTGATTGTCCCCCTATTTCAGTCCAGTGCACCGTAGTCACGCCATTGCAACTCGTTTGTGCTCTGTCCAACGGCACCAAGATCGGGTGAATGTTTTATTTGGAAGAATACTGAGTGTCATTTTGACACACGAAATCAATTATGTAGTGCCCCGTATTTTTCCACTATATTGACAGGAGTTTCCAAGTTTAACTTTACATTTCTCTAGCACTCCAGCGGATATTTCTGGCTTTTTTTTATTTTATTTTAGAATAAAGCCGGCCGGGGCGTGATGCTGACCACTCACCCCATCTAGTGCCGAGGTCAAGGAAGAGAGGAGCTATACCTCCACTCACCCCAAACGCCTACATGGCGTGTAGTGGGACACACTTTACTTTATACACCACGACAACTTCAACTTTATTCACGGATTATCCTTTGTAATAGTTTGATTTCCTGATTTATTAAACGACGCTTTGTCAGTTGCACAGAATGTTTGCGAAAGGAACTTGAGCTTTTTTTTTAAAGTACGTAATCCAGCATTGACTTTGTGAAGTCGCGACATGTTACAATTAGTATTTCTTGTCTCTGGGTTGAAATTCGAAGCCTTACGAACATGAAGCCAAAGTGACAAAACACAACAGCTCGCCCTCTGTTACCCCTTGAACAATCTAACATTCTCAACGGGCACATAATTTCTACAACAAGTAAAGTATGTTTAATCTGAATTACAAACTGTGGCATTTCATGAGAAGATTAGTTAACGTGAGTGTTGATCTAAACTTGTAGACTAAGGAACTTCCTCGGTGTACTTACGCTTTGTGGCGAACATGCGAAGGAGTACCGGTAAGCGAGGAGGCCATGTGGCGACTGCACTGCCTGACGCTTAATTAGGTACGAGACAGCTGCACGAGGACAATGACAGTGTACAATCTGCTCGGTGATATTATCAGCACTGCTCACCAAAGTCCACGTGATGTCTCTGAAGTATCGACATTTTGGCAGCTTCTTCACTGGTTCACACAGCTGAACATGTAACACATATCTTAGTAGAGGCGCTACTTTTCTGTGACAGTAGTCCTATAGTCCTAAGACTATTGGACTACTGCTGGTTCTCGCTGTCGGATAGGTCACTGTGAAGTTTCGGACAAGGCAAGGACACGTTTTGGCGTGAGATTTCACAATTTTAGGTCAGGACGCAGACATTAGCACAGTGTTGCATGTACCAGGATGTGAAAGTGTTTATTTTGGGAGAAATTTGTAAATAATTTCATGAAACGTAGAGGGAAGTTTAATTAAAAATATTATAAAGACATTTGAATTAAATTGGTCTCTATGCTTTATATTGTTAGCATCCTATTGTCGTGATTAACTTTTAGATCCGCGGAATGCGTAAAAATATGTACGTGTGTATGCGAGTAGGGAATTTAATGTACTTCGCACTCTGTGCCTCATGTGTGACTAGTAAAATGGCGGTTGTGCACAAAGCTTTAGCCAGTTATGATAGGCGTTAATGGAGTTCGTGCAAAAGATGATTTTTAATATTATTACGTATTGCGTACAAATTCGTTGAAAGTGCGTTTAAAGACTCTGCGAGTGCGCGAAACAAATCAGGCAGATCTCAGACACTTTCATGAAAACATATTTGCAAGCTACATTATTGTAATAGAAAACAGTCTTTGAACTGGTCTTGTGACATGTACTTCGAATTGCTGATTCTGTTTTATTGATTCTGATGGAGATCTCATATTATTGGAAAAGTATTCATTTGTTTGGATTATAAAGTAAGATGTCGCTCATTTCCAGAAAACATTTTCAGTTGCATCAGAAAGCGTCTTGTGTGACGTCACATGTCGTTTATGGTATTTATATTCACGACATTAGTGGCACGTTGATGGAATATCCTTTTAAGCTAAGAATGTCGCCACGGTATATAATGTTATCCTGTTTTATGTTTTATGATAATGGGATGCGCCTTAATACAACTTACATGTTTATCTGTGACAGAGTGCCCTACCATCCTACATCCTGTAGTTAATACGGGTGTTCCAAAAAGATGTATACGCACATTAAATGAATGAGACAAATACATTATATTAAACTGGACCATTACATACGTCAGTATTGGCACTTGGTTAATTCGCGAATCTAGTGTCTGTGTTTAAAATGACCACCGTTACCTTCGTGGCACGGTTGCCAGAGGTGAGCCAGTGACTGACAGCCGCACGCTCAAGTTGCTGCTGTGTATACAAGTTCTTGAGACACCCTGTGTGTTCTAAAAACGGATATTGCGTATAAAGTAATTTTCTAACTCTCGATTAAACAGTTTAAATAATTTCTGGTGTTTTTTTTCTTCTAATTATTGATCTTAATCCTCCAAAAGCCTGGAGTACCTGCTTTAACATTCAGCAACTTTGCGGTTTGCCCTTGGTTCATATGTACCTTACGCATGGTTCTCAGAATAAACAGTGATCATCCGAATACCTGAAGATGGCTGTCTTCTGGGAAATCATTGCGTGTTGAGTCATTGCTTTGTTGATGCTGGCACTAAGCAGCTCTGAAACGTCAGTCGGTTTCTATCAGACTACACGGCGCAAAATTCCGGAAGACAGCCGTGTTCGTACTCGTCGCCATGAGAACCTGACGTGCGTTGCCTTCTTCTGGGTACTGTACCTTAAACTGCCGGGTCTTGTCCGTGATGGTGTGTCCGTCGGTGGCGGCCAGCTGGCTGGGGCAGGACTGTCTCCCTGGACACCGACATTGGCGTTCCACCCAAGGCGTCTCGTACAAATCAACCTTGCTGCATACTGTCCAGGGGCTACACTCCGGAAGGTCTTCCTCGTTGTTCTGTGCAAATTAATACAAATTTTCAGATTGCACCAAACATAATAACCGAATGTTTCTGTCAAATGTTTGGCGCTCATGCTTCGTATTTGGGAGGTCCCTGGTTTTAAGTCTCTGCCAGGAGACAGGTTGCCCTGCGTGATGTGTTGCTTTTTGGGTTAGCATTTCAGATCAGGCCACGACCACTCCGCATTCTTTCCAGCTCATTTTTTATTTCTCGTTCTCACATTCAACGGTATATGACCAGAGTTACTGACACCGACGTCAAACAAACCATAATTGCGTAAACTAAACAGAATAAAGATTATTTTAAATTTATATTTTAGTGTTTTCTTTAAACAGCAAATAGGGGCTTGATTCTGGATGGAGTAGCGATTTCTGCCTTCACTACCAAGTTTCACTCGGCTGTGGATTCTATTTTCCTTCTACCGTTGGGTACTTATCGGGGGGGGGGGGGGGGGGCAGAACTTCAAGCTGCCACTCATATTTCATTAGCATCATTCTTTATGTTGTAGTGCACTGCAGCTGACCAGGGAATAGTGCCCCTTTTAGAATGATATTGTTTGAATTTATAACTAAATCTTGTTGCTAATTGGTTACTTACTTGTGTAAATATTATTCTAAATGGTATTATTACTGATATTTACATTTTAGTAATGTTCGACATTCGTTTATCAAAAATATTAATTTTATAGCTTAGTGATAAGAATTCTTTGCTTCTTGAAGCTTTAATCAAAGATTTCCTCTCACTCGGATATCCTGAATGCTGTATGGAGAGAAATTTGCGCGGCTCTTTGTAGATGCATCACGGTTTTCATTGCATTAGACAAGTCATTCCGTGTCGCGAACGTCAGTTGTTATGCTTTGTTTATATGGCCACAGTCCTTGTTGCAAGGAGTGATTCACTTTGTGGTGTTCGTAAGAAATGCCTTGAATATTACTGGCTAGCTCTCTTAGTGATGGTGATGACGCCATGTCTGCATCACCGGTCGCATCTGTAGAGCAGGTGTTCATTGTGATACAACCCTGAGGAGTCAAAGGAAGTCACATTCCGTAGATAAGTTGCCGTCGATGAAAGTTGTAACCGCTGCGAACAGGCATGTTTGTTGGTTGTGGCTTGGCCCATATGTCACGCGTCTGCTAGCGGAGTTCTGCCATGCAGCTCATGTCAGCTGGCTGTAATATGTGCTGCCGAGATTTTATAATAGGACTACTCAAAATGACACACTCTTATTATATATCTCGCTCACTTCAATGTAATTGTTATTATTTGCGATAACTTTAATATTGTCTTCCCAACTCCATCTGCAGCTTCTTTCCAGGACAGATGAAGGACATAACCCGTGATTTTAAAGTGAAAATACGATTTTCTGGACAGTTTAACAATATGATGACCAGATGAAGGGCCTAACCTATGATTGGAACGGGGAGATATACAATTTTCTGGGCCGATTGAAGGCCTGACAAGTGACTTATAAGCCCAAATTCTGAACGGGTGAAGAATCTAATCGGTGATTAGAATTAGGGAGGTAGAAATTATAATTTTAGATCGTCATTTCTCACACTGTAATAAAACTGAAGGGTTCATTGCTAAACAATTGGCATGGCGACATTGTACCCAAATCCTTTCTTACGGCAGCGATGTGAAATATCCAGACTTGGAAATTCAATTCTGCATGATAGGACACCAAGTCCTTGGCTGCTTCTGCGCACGCTTTCGGTGCATGGTTCACGGAGCAGTTTTTAAAAAGCATTGCTTCTGTCTTCGAAGCCACTGTCCCTGCCGTTAATTACCGCCGACAAGAAATTCTTGTGAATCGTTGCATGGAATGATACTTGGAATAGAGGAGTCTCTTTTTGTCACGCAGAATTTTCTTGGCCATGTTCGACTGTTTTTCTCCCTTCATTACTCACTTTCCTACCACTTCCGTTGCTTTTTGTGTTATTTTCTTGGAGAGCCATTAACGGCAACATAAAACATTTACGTCCATCCGATAGGGGAGGCTGGACTGTGCTTTATATGTAAGCTGAATGTGTGATACGAAACGGCTTAATTTTGTAACACGAAAGAAATACGTCTAAAATCTGTTTGGTGCTACAGCGAGATTTTGGCCAGGGTCTCCCGTTGTAGATATTTTGGAAATACTTAAACGATCAGGCGTGTACCATATCGCATAGCAACGCAGGTGAACCCTCCAGGTTGTGCATTTTAAAAACCTTCATTAGCATTTGAATAACTAACTTCGTGGGCATTATCCATCGTTCTAATTTAATTAATAATTGTGGTGTGCCCAGCAGAGTAAGGTTAAAGTTTTCAGTCGCTTACGTGAAATAAGATTACAACAGCCAGAATTCAGCCGTCCGTTGTGTGGACCAAATCGCCATAATATCCAAGTTTTGGGCTGTATTCATTCCGCTAAATAAATGTCATATTTCTTGAAAATGATCCTAAATCTATAATTAAAGAAATAAATTGTATCGTAATTTTACCGAAATTAAGAAGTTATCCAGCTTCTGGTAGAGTTTTAACAATGTTGATCCCTTGTATAATCTATTTCTCTTTGTAAGTTGCATGACGACCAGTGGCCATTGTTTCCGGTTCTAAGAAACCAAACGTAAATCATTCTCGCAGTATTAGGAGTATTCATCTCATTTGCATGAAGTACGAAGACGAAGGGGAAGGGACGTTTTATCTGCAGTAAATGACTTTTAGTGCCCTCTGGTGAAATGCAGTCGAGTCTGGAAACTGCGAACTGAAAACCAGAGTGCGTCAACTCCTGTATTTTATAATGGGATATGGGCTTACAATCTTCTATGGGCATACATTCTGTAATTTTCTTTACACTGGGGTAAGACTGCGTGTTAGAGTCGATGCTAAATCATACCAGCGTGTAGAGACTGGGTAGCTCGCGACGTTCATTGGCCAAAGGGTTTCTCCCGTCTTCTGGTGGGTTGATGGAAATGAGCAGGATGTCGAACAAGAGGAAGACGAGGGGAGGAAGGAATAGTGAAAGTGAAGAATTGGCTTAAGAAAGACAGGCCGGATGGATGGAAAGGAAATATATAAAAAGGAAGGCTCTGTAGATGTCGTTTTACAAACACCGGTCAACAATTTGCAATAAAAACTAGGACCTGCTATTCGCTATTGGTTACTCCTTCAGTCGTTACGGCCAGCGGTTCTGAATCACGCACAGCAGTGGATGGACAAGGGATTTTTATACTACTTCTTGTTTTTATATGTACTTTTTTCTCTCCTCGTGGTTTCGGGTGCACGTGTTGCGTTCTCCACTTGATTGCGCCTCGCACCTGTTCCTTGTGACGTCATCCCGGCTAATTCCTGCTTCCAGGGGGCATTCCAGCGCGCTCCGTTCCGTAGTCGTGACGGGATTTGTCCTTCGTCATTCTGAATACAACTCCACTTCACTTTAACGTTGACTGTGATCGCCTAATTACAATATATAGCAACGTTTTATATGTGAAAAATCAGAATGGTTCACAGTTTAATTAGTTAAGTCATTTGTGGGTATCATTATAGGTACGGAGTTCAGAGGGTGGATCAACTTCTGTGGTATTAAATTACTGCTAGTTTAAAGTCTGAAGTTTTCTGTGTTCGGGGTTGTTGCGTCGTGTAGTGTGGTAGAAGTTTACCAACGTTTCATAGGTCCTTACTGCCTCCATCATCAGGGCGAAGCAAGGACCTCTGAAACATCGGTAAAAGGACTTTTTCGTTAGAATATGAAGAAGTCGCAGTGAAACTGAAATGTGCCCATGGTAACATTACGCCTTGCTGTATAATTGCTGGAAACCGAGTACCGGCCGCATTCCAGGGACGTGGAGCAAGCATTGTTTTAAGAGTGGAAGCTGTGGAATTATTCAGCCTGCTCTTGAAATATTGCAATTTAGGATCGCGTATCCGATTGTGTGTGTCGGTGGAAAGCATGGACAAATTAATCCAGAAGCCTCCCAATACAAATGTAACGTCACTAACAACAGTTGTTCTTGAAAAATTGTGGCCCTTCTGTCACATTCTCAGTCCCTCCAGACAAATGCCGGGATAGTACCTTAAATTAGGCCACGACGCTTCCTTCCGCACCCTTATCCTTTCATCTGAAGTTATATAGTCCACACACTGAAAGCGTCGTTATATAAACTGTAAATAAATAAAAAGACCGCGATCCACGTATAAAATATAGCGATGGTTGGTCTTTAGTTACGCAGAAAAGCAGTTGGCTCTTGCACGTTCGTCCAGAAAGAAAATGTCCCTCACAGCAAATCGTAAACTAACTATTCAAACGGGCGTTTCTTGCAATACGAATATTGTACAAAAGACATCTTAAAATTGGTTGTCGAGTCCTCATATTCGTTTCATATTTAAACGTCAGTTCTCACTTTCGGAATTCTGAAGCCTTCAGACCCTACCCAGGCGTTTGTTGTATTCAAGGGTTATGACGCGGAGTGCGTGTAGCCTTGTGGGAGTCCATGGCGCCTGACAGAGCGTCTGTTATCCCCATACCATAAAGCAGAAACAGCAGCGGAGCACTGTTGCTGCTGCTGGCTCGATCTTGTAGAAGAAGAGGCCGGTCGCTTGCTGCCAAGTTATTACTTTCCTAGCCGTCATTACGTGGACAAACCAGTTTTCGCGCGCCAAAATTATGGGCGGAAATAGTACGTCACGGTCCCGGCGCTGCTGGCATCTCGTCCGTCCAGCTGCTGTCTTTTGTTTCTCGTTTTCTGAACGTGATTCCCCCGTCGTGGTCGCCATGGCGATGTTTACTGCCTACAGGACGAACGGAAGATTGGCCGCCCACTGGGAGTGCATAAGACGGGGGGCACAGCCTCAGCTCTGTACCTCCATCCAAACACTTTTTATAGACACAGGAGATTATTAAGGAAACTGTTACACACCAGCCATAATTACACGACGAAGAGGAAACAGGACTTGAAACATGCAAGCACTATTTAACCTGCACAGGTATAACATACTCGTGAACAAGAAACTGTAACTTTCTTTCGAGCTTACTTGTGCGCGTAAGTACAATACACAGTAACAGCGAATGTACGCTCTTGGGCGACTAAATATGGCATATACTTGACATAATGTTCTGTCCACAGTACTGACATTTCGACAGTGACGAAAGGGGGCATTTTAAAGTGTTTTCCAAATCCAGTGCAAAGTATTTCACTTACGATGCACACGCGGACAACGAAGGTTGCGCGATCAAAATCAGGAGAAATGTGATAACAGCGCCCTACGTCCAAAGCCAACAAGCAGGGTGTTGGCATTTGAGATCTGTCTAACGCCGTAGCTACGAAAGTCATAAAGTCCCTCCACTCCTCAAGCCTAAAAAATATCTTTTCTAATTGCACCTGCTCAAACAGACGGCGAACGTAAGCCTAAAGTAGGTGGCTAACAACAGATAGGTTATCTGTGGCTGACAATGCGTGTGACGGGCTGGTTGAGGCTGGTTAACGATGTATTTTATCCGATCGGCTCCGCTGTGTTACAGAGTAGTCGGGCTAACATGAACCCTTCGCCCCAGAAGTTCTGTTTTATGTAAACGTGTAATTAATGTCGCATTGTCGATTAATTAGTTCTGTTGATCTCAGCTTAAAGTTTTGTACTATTCTGTAGGCTGTATGGCCAAACTCGTCACAAATTATAGTGTGTGCGTGTTGTGGTTAATCACCTCGCTTTTAAGTTCTCTTCCTCTGAACGCAGAGAAAGCTTCAGGATAAGAATATTATGTCCGCTTTGAACCACACTTCTCTGTTCTAAGAATGTCTTATAGTTCAACACTCCTGCGTCCATATTCTGGACCATTAAATCCGTTGTTAGAAGGTTATCACATCTGAAGTTCTCACGGCAAATGTATGTAATTAATGAAGATTTCTGTCTTCTGGGTTGTTGCGCTGTGTAGTCTGGTCGATGTTTACCAACGTTTCAGAGGTCATACTGCCTCCGTCATCAGAGTATGAAGATTTCCGTCTTCTGGGTTGTAGCGCTGTGTAGACTGGTCGATGTTAACCAACGTTTCAGAGGTCATACTGCCTCCGTCATCAGGGCGATAAACCTCAGGCAACATCGCCGGCTTCCGATCTCCTGCTCGGGCATGTTTGATTTACGTGATAATTACAAAAAGTAGTGATTCTGTAAGTTAGCAAATGCAGTGACTTAAGCGTCCTGCGTTATCTTTCCTTTCTCTTCTGTGTTTTGTTATCAACTCGAACACATTTTTATCCCACTTCTCTTTTAATAGTAAAGAAGTAGACGTAGATATCCTTTGTATGCGTCTCCTCACGTGAACCCCGTGTTTTCGCAGGGTGGGAACGGCGCTGCCAATAATTTAAGCCAATATGAATGACATTCTGAGTCACTCGCACTTCAGCGCCGGGTCGCTGCTGCAACTTGTCTGACACTCGTGACGTGAGTACAATCTAAACATTCCAAACACATATTTCGTACCTCTGAGGGAGGAAATAACAAAGCTGGATAAAATTACATAATCAGGAGCTTCGTGATGTATACTGTTTACGAAATCAAGGACGTTCATATAGGTAGGGGAGTTAGCACATATGGGAAGATTAAAAATATATAGAAAAATCTAGTCGTACTGGGAACAGGCCACATGGATAACTTAGGCATAGATGGGAGAGTAATATTAAAATGAGTCCGAAAGAAAAACGGTGTTAAAATGTGAACTGGATTCATCTGGCCCATGATAGGGAACAGTGGCGGATTATTACGAACACGGTGCTGTATTTTCATATTCCGAAAAAGGTGGGAAATTTCTTGGTTATCTTTTGTAGTCAGTGTGATCTGTGATTGTTCGTCCAGACTGTTGAAGCAGAAAGCAAATGAAACAGAAGACGCACTTTAACAGTGTTGATACTTTCTCCCATGAACGCCAAGGTGTGTTCGTCTGTAATAATATCTGTACAACAAAAGTGGTTCACCTTTCGGCCAGTCCGCTACGTAACACATTGTCCCATTTATATGTTGTCCTTCACTTCACACCTCTTGTGGAGTTAAAGGATATTCTGACTCATAAATTTAAAAAAAAGAAAATATATTTCATTTTCTTACTGATTATGTTACAGTGACGGTCCCAAATTATGTCAATGAACTATTTTATTTTCATTAGAAATATTCCACCATATAAATTAAGTAATAATCAGCCCCCACACTACTATATTGGACTTAAGTAGCTTTTACACTCCAGCATTTAAGTGTTACGACAAATGCATGCCGAAATGGGAACTGACTGGGAAGCAGAAATGCGTGTGAGCGCGCCTTGGTTTTGAACTATTTTGAACTGACCATGTCATTTTCAACCACTTTATTAGTATACAAATTTTGTTGTGCAATTAAGTGGTGGGATAATACTAAGAAATTAGTTATCTGGATACGAATTACAGACTACAGCAATGGAAGGTCTTTGCCTATCGGCGATTGGCTGTCGAAAAATATATATATATATATGGTTTTTATATTTAAGAATGGCCGAGATAATAAATTCTGGGAATTATTGTTTCATTTACTTCGAAGACTGTTAATATCCCATATTCTTTCTAAAAGATTAATCAGGATTTTTTGCTGTAATTTTGTCACTTTAAATGGTATCTTAATCTGTGGAAAGAACACAGATCAGTTTTAGGTCGAGTCTGAGGGGCATCTTGAAGCCCCCGAACCAAATCATCAGGATATTCGTTCATTGAAACAAAGACTTCTGATGAAGCGGTTAACCGGCCTCAGGAATCAACTGACGGTCCTCCCAGATGTGGACCTTTTACTGACCTGTTGAGCAAGTTTTTCTTTATTAATTTGCCCGCGTTCTTTGTTCGAGGAGATATTTCTTGACGGTACGGTGACTGACTGGCTGGCTACCTGATTCAGTCGCCATATTATATTTGTGAATGTGGTATAATGGATGTTTTCATGATCCAAAGCTTATTATTAACTACATTGTACATGTTTAGTGGAAACTGCACACAGTCTCTCATTTCTCTCGGGTGTTTCTGGTTTTGGAAGTAAACATAAAGATGGTGCCTTTACCAGATCGAAAATATTTATTTGCTTTTGAACTCGCTTCTTAAATGCAATGAGTCTTTTGCTACAGTCCACTGACCACGTTACTTTTTGTCTCTAAAACCAAAAATTGAAGTATGTTATGTACATTGCATGTACCTATTTGTATTTTTGAACGAATTTTTAGTTTGTGGCAGTCGAATGTTCCTGCGAGAATCGTAAATTTCGGCATAATATTTTGCTTGTTCCTTCTCATTTCTTCACAGTCTTAGTTTCGAATGTGAGAACGATGACGTCATGGTCACTCGTTGAAATTCGAGGAATTGTAGGGAAGATTGACCTCACGGATCCAAGAATATTTGTGGCCATTAAGTTGGTAGAATAAATAAATAAAAAAGATGGAACTAGAGGAGACTTACAGCTTGTGGTTATTTCTCGTCTACTGCAGCCAATTTGAAACTAAACGTGCAATTTGTACTGAATGGAAGTCCGTCCCACTTACCGTATAGCTTGTCATGCTGGGAGCTGGTTGTTGAACTGTCACGCAATCTAGTCACGGACGATTACATAGCCGTGTGCTATTAGAAACTCTGTATCTAGTCCTGCTAGAATGTTTCCAAAATCAGAAGATTGTTGTAATCATGAGGAGACATTATGCTTACAAATTAGTTCAGTGTACCACCCTTTTTCCCCAAACATCTTTCCGAAAATAAAGGAAGACAAAAATATGAAAGAAGTTATGTCATAATCATGAACCGGTTGATTTTCGTGGTGTTTTCTTTGCGAAACTGACCATACTCTTAAATATTATTTGGACGAGCTTCGCCTTCGAAGGGTTTACGGTCATAATTTTTATTCACGATTGATTTTAACAGTAATAAATTAACATCAAGGCCAATGAGATACACAGTATCACTGAGAAATCATTTGAGCAATACGTGTTCAACGTACAGCTTTCTACTCGTCTCTCCCTGTTTTGTTCTATCTGTAAGCAAATCGTGACTTTTATTTGAATTTTGATTGATCTGGTATTCCAGACATGCTCGTAGGCTACCGAACGTTCCAGACTTCTCTCTTGTTCTATAGTCATTACGACTCTTATGACATTTCCTGTCTAATGCGTTCACGTGTTCAGTATTGGATTACGTCGTCACTAAATATCGTTAACCTTATCTGCATTCATAGTGACTCGAATAACTGAAAAAGAAAGAAAAACTGTCAGCAGGAAGCAAGTTGGAACACTGCCAGACCGGTAATGAAGGAGTTCTGATTGTCTGTCTGATTCTAGCCATGTATAAATATGGCGACTTGAATTTTTCAATCATTGTTGGTAGTAGCTGCAGGATGATGAAGTTAGAACAATTTAGATGTTTGCAGATTTAAATGGTTTTTAATTTTTTTTTTTTAAAGTGTTGTTTTGAAGCCAAGAGTCTCGTTTTGGAAGAACTTCTTGTTGTGCCCGAAAGCAGAATTGGTGAATTCTTTGCACAAGTAGCTCTTACATTTTTAAATTCTACCCGGAAAACATGTCGGTAATATTGGATTCTAGTCTTGTTATATTCAGTATTAAACCGGAATTAAGGGGACTAGTAGAGTTTTACGGCATTATTACGTCATTGAAGCCTAAATATGGAATCTTCTTTATATCCCATATGTAATGGCATGTTTCAGAAACATGGGCTGTCTTACCTCATGATTACTTTATGTTGTCATGATTTTCTCTACAGGAGTACTGAATTATTTACAAAAAATGAAATATTTCCTTTTTTCCTGTTCGTACGCTTCCTGTGTCGTTACATGTCAATATTAAGAAACTATTCGTGTTTGTTTGGCAACCTAAAACGCTGGTTAAATGATTTACCTAATTATTAGCGGTCCATTTAAATCTAGCAGTGTATGTAACTAAACAGAAGACCCCTTCTTTTTAACGTTTTTCGCAAATTCACTTATTGTATATTTGGGGGGGGGCATTAATTTCTACAGAGAACCCTTCAGATGAAACCCCACAATTTAGTTGTTAAAATAATCCATTTAATTTTCCAATGCCGAAGCTTTTGTGAACTGCTGTTATGCCCTGCATATCAGAATTTAAGTTGAAATCTTGGTTATTCAGTAAGATATTTTTGTGTAAAACTTTGGTCGGAAGAGAACACAGAGCTTGGAAGACCATGTATATGGGAGAATAATATTAGAATTAATCTTAAATATGAACCCGGTGATAAACCTTTGGGCTTTATAAAAGGCGGGAAATGACTGACGGACTGTCAAGAGCTCTGCTCCGTGGACATTTGGGTGATTTAATTGGCCGTCATGTTTCTTATATAATTGTATATGCAGAATTGCATAATTAATGGTTTAATAAGATATTTAGGCGCACTACATAGGAAGCAAGTTGGTTTGTAGTAGTAAAGGTCTTGTAGTCGAAGTTGTGTGAAACCAATGAAAATTATCTCCTGTCCAATGGTTGTCCTTGATCACTTCCGTGGGAGAAAGGAGGCTGAGTTATAATTCTGACCCGTTACCTCCATCTTTTCCCGAGGTAGTCAAAGGATGCGCTTGCCAATTGAGACTCTTGCACGTTTATAAACTGCCCATAGTCGATAATGTTCATGCATAGTGTATAGTCCGTTTAGCATAACATTGATTTTAGTTGTGTTGCAGTATTCAAAGCATGTCGTTTCGTTCGTTGGGAGTGTTTTTGATACCATAGACGCCGAACGTCACGGCGAAGTACCCTGGGAATGAATTCGATGTTTCAAATCTCTGCTCGGCGACCTATTATTCTGACTAAAGTTTATCTGATTTCCGTTCCTCCGCGCATTCTTGGCCTCGACGCTGGTGGAGGTGAGTCATATTCGTCTTCGTCTGAAATTACTTTCTGAATAACTGCGTGGCTTTTGGGACCAGTGGAAGGTTTTGTGAATGCAATCGCTGATCGATATTTTGCTTTTGACATAATTAACTTTAGGCCTTGATCTCAGTTTACTGCAGTACATCGTATTCGCAGTCTTTCATAATGTGTATTCATTTAAAATATCTCTTACATTCAAAAAAAGAGTCCATGTTATTGTTTGTGACGGGTAGATGCGTGGGTTAGTAACTGCGTCTTCCTGCGGCACGATCCTAATGTTTTCAGTATCACTGTTTCCTTTCGCGTGTGTTATTGTCAGTAGAATTACTGACATACTCTGGAATACTGCGATATGGCACGAGTAGTTCATTGTTTGCTAAAGTTTGAAGGAAACTGCGCACTACGCATGAGGAATACTTCGCTTATTATACAGAGTGTCCCAAAGAAAGAGATGTACGCACATTTCTGACGCATGTAATATTTGTGTGATTACATATTTTTGGGACGCCTGTGCTTAACTACACCGCAGAGAAAATTGCGCCAGAGCCTCCAGTGACTATCATAGCTACGATGTCGTATTTAAATGTGCTGTACTAATTTGCAAACTTTAATATCTTCTTCGAGGAATAACACGGGCTCCAGAATAGCCGATACCGAAATGGCTCAAAGTACCTTGAACCGTTTACTAAATATCTTCCGATAAAATATCAGATAGATTTCTAGCAAACCATCTGACAATGTACATTGATATCGGCGGATGTAACTACAGTTTTATCAGACCGAAGATCGTATGAAACATGTCAATATGTATTTTAGTGCATCCGATATAGATAATATCAGATCGTGTGAAAGTGCTCTTGTGGTTACTGTATTATGTCTTATTCTAAGAAGCCGTAAAACTTGAACAGTGTCTGCTAGTTTCTAAGTTCAGAAGATTATGTTATAAACTATTATTAATGACTACATTTTATGAGTTTATCGTGAGATTCGCTGATGTATGCATTTGCGTAGTCCATACCTCTACATTGCTTAATAGTCGTGTTGTAGCTAGGGGTTGTTCATAAAAGTTTTAGTCGTAAAACATGAGAAGGAAGACACCACTTGGAAAACCTAGGCGTTGATGGATGTTAAAAAATATGTAAAGGAAATGGGGTATAAGAACGTGGAATGGATATATCTGGCTCAGAATAGGGGCCAGTGTAATGAATCTTAGGGTTCCATAAAAATCGAGGAATGTCTTGATTGATTACTTTGGCGACTATTAGCGTTTCGAGGACTATTTTTGAAATTGAAATTTTGTCCCATGCCGTACGCATTTCCCAGGGGAAACATGGACATTTGCCTAGGTTTGTGGCAGCACAATTTATGTTTCTTCTTCTTCTTCTGCTCCGATTGAGAAGAAACATTTTGTTGGAATAGTCCATGCATCAGACCACGAATTTTAGCTTTCCCGTCCCCATATTTTAATGAAAAGGTTCTGTGGGCAGAGTTATCCAGTTTCCCCACCTCGTTAATATCCGAGTTTCCATTAAATTCGAGAAGACTTACCCCTACTTGGTACAGTATCCTGATGCCTCTACCGTCGCCGAAATGATGGGACTGTGGGAAGTAGTGGCTTTCACTCGCAGGTGCTGTGGCGTCTTCGTGCTGTTGGATGTCCTGTTCGTCGTACATGTGATGGTGGTAGTTGTAATGGTGCTGGAATGCAACTAGTGGAAGTCGGGAAGCTATCGCTGTGCTTACAACACCTGCTACCATTCCTAGTAATAGCACTGCCAGACTTCTGACACTCATCTCGTGTTGTTGACAACAGCGACTAAACATCGTCTCTCATGAACGTATTCACTTGTTAGTGGCACGAACAGAATACAATCAATATCTCCCCCTGTCCGTGCACTATGGATCTGTTTCTAAATCAAGTCCACTGGAATGTACTATTGATTGTAGGATTAATTTTAAACTCGGTTTAATGCTTTGTTTTCAAACGTACGTTTTAGATTTGGAGTGAAAGGTTTACTGTCTCGTGCGTGTATGTAAAAGCGCACTAAGTACCTGCGATCAGCTGATTGTAAGGGTCTGCGCCTAGCTCCGTGTCACCGACGCTGTTACTCGGACACTTTGTTGTTTTTCAAGCTTGTGGTTGCTAACCTTGTTTGTTCTCCGATGTTTTCTTGATGCACGTGGCAAAATTACTGTGGTTATCTTTTTTCTATAACCTTACTTCATTCCTATTTACGAGCATTCAAAACCACATGGATAAAGATTATGTAATTTGTGTAATTCGCTGGATGAATTTAAGTTTCTTGGTAATACTTTTCTTTCTGAAATGTGTTGTAGATATGTTGACGTATTAATCACGAACTGAGAATTATAAATCATGTATCAACTTGTTTATGATTAACTTTGATTCAGCACTCATTACAGATTTGTTAGTTGAAACTTCATAACGCTTCCGTTGAACTAGAATATCATAGTGATGATTACACGAATCAGCTGTTGAAACACTTGTAATAAACGTGTATGGATCTGAATTCAAAATACTTGAACAATTGTTATTGAAAACAATTAACGGACGCATCTGATGTCATTAGTTTCCTCTCTTACGAAGCGTTTAGAACGTACATATTCACTAAATAAAGAACTTTCGGGTGGTGATAACTTCACACTCACTGCTCAAAGTGGCCTGTCAGTGTTGTAGCACTTCACTTCAGGTTAATAAATGATGAAACTACGCGTCGCTTCTGCCCGACGCTGAGCGTAGTGACCCAGATCGTCCTTTCGTAACGAAAGTCCGTGCGTTGAAGTCACCAAGTGGGCCAGTTCTCTCGTACAAGTTAGGTCTGTTTTCGCTCCTAGCGTACACGTATGAACGTACGTCCTTCTCTGTCTACCCGGTCGACTGTGCACCCAATCTCCGCTACTACAAGGTTTTATAGGAAAGGTTTTCTCATGAATGACTTGGGACGAGTCCATTAGGAGGAGGGAGGCACACCTGAGACGAGTGAGGACACAGGTGGGGTGGGGTGATGTGGTCTCACAGCAAGATCAACAAGAAGAGAGACAGAAAAAATGAAGTGTTTTTATATTATTTTTAAATGAAAGATGAACGTGGCTGCTACGCCCCCTCCCGACTTGAAGCTGCAGCCCCCTTTTCTTTCGCCTCGCCTGGTTTCATTCATGTGAATGTTATTCTGAAATACTAGTACTACCATAGTAATGTGATGGCTACCCCTATTTGTAATTCTTGATCATATGTTGTTAGCGAGGAGTTTACACTTCTGTGGCCACATGCAACCAAATTTATTAACTTCATAAACAGTGGTAGGTTAGTTTTCTTGGACTATCGATGTTGTTCTTCAGGTTTGTAACTCCGTGTGGACTTCTAGGTATATGCCAACTTTACGGAGGAACATACTGCCGACATCTTCAGCTTTGAAAACTGATCTTATATACAGTGCTTGGACCATCCCTTTCGCAAACCTTGGCATCGTACGTGTAAAGACGTACATACTTAATAATCACGCCATATGGGCGTATAGTGGCGAGGACGCAAAACTCCACGCATATTGAGCAACGTAGTTAGATGGGCCAAGTGCTCAGCTTTAAGCTTCGGGCCAATTTCCTCTCGGAGGAAGGGCTCTCGGTTCTTATAGACCTTTTTCTCACTATGTGATCAAAATATTTCAGAAGCATGAAGGAACGCTTTTAATATATATTATATATTATTTAATAAATATTATCTTCTTTCCAGGTGTTTGATTTCGGAACTCTTATTTGTATCATTAGTCTATTTCGTATCAGGACTAGAAATTAGTTTATTTTATGTATGTGTGTAGGTAGGTAGGTTAGTGGTGTGTGGGTTAGTGTAACCTATAAACATAAATTTATAACCTGCATTCTTACATCACAGACACCAATGTTGGTTTCTTAATTTTATGATCTCCAAGCGTTCAGTGTTAAAGTGTGGGCTAAATGATTAGATCTCCTATTCTCATATCTTATTCGGGAGATACAGGATTCCTTCTTCAAGTTTGACTGTCGTAACACCTGTAAATGCGCCCATAATTCCGTGTGTAGATCTTGATTGTGAGCCTTTTTAAACCATATAATATTATGCAATGTTGGTCTTCTGGGTTGTAACGCCTTCTGGGCTTGTAGGTAGAAATCAACATTTCGGAGGACCATAATACCTCCTCATGGCGCGAATACCCACAACACCATTGATCATCGACGTCTTCACCGCGGTGAAAACCTAAAATCTCACGTATTAGTGTTATATACCAACGAGCAGCCTAGTTTAGAGGTACTCGATTCCAGTTTCGATCGGGTTACCAGCTGTGCTCTCACGTTTTTTGGTGTTTCTTCCAAGCAAATGCTGTAATAAGACTTCTCTGTGGTAAATGCTGAAACAAATCACGAGGCCATCCTTCTTATTCGACTCTGTATAGCCTGTAGTTTAAGCACCGTATTTAATAATCTAAGAATCGATCAAAACGACGACTTCAGTAAGTGCTGCAAACCTTCAGTTCTTTCAGTATTGGCGTCTCCCCGCCCCTACTGGTGGCAAATAAGAGTAGGAAGAGGTACTCCAGTGGAGCATGGGCTTTCTAGCTGCTTTATAAAAGTTGAGTTTATAAGAGTCATATCTACCTTGTGTTAAGCGTTGAGAGATGTTATGTGAGATTTCAGGTTCCCACGGTGGCGACCGAAAATGTGTCTTTTGGGATGTTGCGCCGTGTAATCTGGTAGAGGCTTACCGGTGTTTCAGATGTTATTGCCTACGTCATCGAGGTCTGATGATGGAGGTGTTAGGTTTATCGATAGAGTAGGGGAAATTTGTTGCATTTTGTAGACCATTTTTTCCTTGCAGTTGCGTATAACTCAAATTGCTTTCGCCAAGGAAATGGTACTTGAATATAAGGAGTCAAGTTCGTGCTAAATGGCAGCAGAAAACACGTGTGGCTTAGTTAATGCACAGTAGAATCAGCATATATGTTCTGTTGCTTCATTTTCCGTATTGAAGCTTTACTTATAAATTAATTTCCTAATTTCGTGAAGCTGAACAATTTATTTGACAAAGTAAAATAAATTTTGTGAAGGAATTATTCGATTAACCTATCTGGCTGAGGATATTTTCTGGTATGTTGCGCCGTGGTGTCGTGTTTAAGTTTGCCGACGTTTCGGAGGTGTGTGCCCTGATGATGGAGGGAGGAAGGATCTCTGAAACGCCGGTAAACTACTACCAGACATCGTGTCGCAACATCCAGAAAACAATTCATTTGAAATACAGCGAATGGATTGGTTTTTTATTCGTTTATTTAACGACGTGTTGTCAATTTCACTGTTCTGTTAATTTGTGAATGATGTATTAGAAACATAATGCAAGGAAACGGGGCCTATTTGAAGGTACTGCCTCGCGGCTGTGGGAAAACCACGAGGTATCTCAGACAGGATAGCCGGTCTCTAATCCTAGCTTTGAACCCGTAACCTCCCGAACACGAAGCAGAAGAGTTAACGACTCAACCACGAATTTCGGGTGCTTTATCGGGACAGTTCCGATAAGTCATCGCCACGATGGATACAGAATTAAATTTCAGTACGCAGAAGGAAGATCCCACACATCTGCAGAGCATGAGATGGGTGCTGGAAGTCGGGGAATAACTTGAAGTGTAATATAAATTATGGTATTTGTAGCACGGGTTTGTAGAAGCTTGGTTATAAACAAATAAATCAAAATAGCTCATGAATTAAATACTGCCCATACAGGCAGGAAGTTAAAAAAATTTCGAACCATTACTTCAAATACGATACAAGTGTATTCTTAGAAACATTTTATTTGCATAAATTAGAGTTCCATTTCCGTACCATGTTGAAAAACGGCATTTCGTCCACCATACTTAAAACTTATGAACTTACGTGAAGATCATGTCATTTCGTAAAAGTATTTTTTAACCCTCCGGAATTCTTTTATTTTCGTTCTTCCGTCTGTTGTTTATTGAGTTTCCAATTAACTTGTATAGTTTTTCCGCTGGATTGACCAAGACTGGTTTCAATGCCATTATCTCGTGCTGGGTCTCTTGTTGTTCCAGCCAGAAAGAAAGAGATAAAAAGATTCAGAAAGAGACAACCGACTTATTTATGGTCTGGAAGCGGAGTTGGCTGGTGCAGATTTCCTTCTATTCAAACCAAACCAGTTTACCACGATTTCTCTCTCGGTTTGACTTCGACTGTGAAGTCGTTCTGGTTACAGGGACGACCGAACTAGCTGTGTGTGTGTTAACATGATTTCATTCATGCATCTGTTGTGTTCAGGAGTGCATAAGACAGAGCGAGATTTCATTCATGTCCGTGAGCTTGGCTGGTTTGCAATAGTGGTATGATCTATCTCAGCGTGGTTCAACTTGCGGCCCGCGACCACTTGTAACCCGGCCCGAGAAAGTATTTGTTAATTTCTTATTAGTTAGTACAAACCCTTTTTTTTTCGAAGTTGATATTCCGTCACTGGTAAAAGAACATTCTGCTCAGTGCTCTTACTAAAGCCACTGACTTTAAAAGCATAAGATGTACGTTCTGCCGGTACAAATTGTTATTGTATCAGATACAAACTGTTAACTGAACACAGCAGAACCAGTGTATCGTTAGCCAAGTCCAGCCAGGTAAATAGACGTTGATAGCCAGCTAGTAGAGACGTAGCTCTCGCGTCGAGCACCGCGTAACATTGGTACGCCAGGTAATTAAACGCTACACGAAACTGTGTCCCTTGTTTTACATATTACTGTCGTCAGATAAGAAGCCAAGAGTCTATCGACCGATTAACAGCAGACGGTTTAAATTAAAACGAGACGCCTAAAGCGGATATCTGGTCTCAGCTACGCTGAATAGAACTTCCAGTTAGGTCCTTTTACTTGAGGAAAATAAATATTTCCTGAGGATGTACGCTGGACTGATTCATCCATCTTAACAAGTTTGTTTTTGTATGACAGGATATAACGTACGATATTAACGACTTCCATGGGGTCACGGACTTGTAGTAAACAGTATCTGAAACAAAGAATTGTTTTATGATTCATTTTCACACATTTTCACCGCTTCAGTCATCGCCGTATGTTCACATACGAATATGTAGTGTTTCATGTGTTTTCTCAGTTACCACAGCGGAGTTGTGTAGGGTATTTTTGTTTTATTTTAGAGTCCTTTTGCTGTCAGTCTGCATTAAAGCATTAATATTTTGAGTGTAGTAGATGTTGTTTTGATTTAGTTCAATACAAAAGTTAATTTAAACTGGAGCAGTTCATCTGTAATAAAATGATAACGTTGGCCTTTTATGTGTTTAATATTATCTGACTGTGCATAATTGTAATCTGTGTAATCGAAAGGCTATTCGCTGTTCATAATTACATTCACTCTGTCATTTCTGTCCATCTATTGATATAGTATAATTAAATAACCCGCGAAACAAATAGAATCTTAGCTGAGAGGCAGAGGTATAAACACGACGCAGTATCCAAGAAGAGTAATCTTAATGCTCTCCGCAGAGACGACCTACGTAGGCTTCGTTTGCTGTTTCTTCTCGTTACTGCTTAAACCAAGAATTGGACATTTTACTGTCGTGAGGGAAAACCATGAAGATTCTGAGGACGACGTAATGTTCTTATGTTTAAAGTCAGGCTTGCGTGTTGGTTGAAATAAATTTTGAAGCAAGGAATTTGCAGAGGGAAAGCACGAGTTGTGATTGACCTCGTTATTAGAATAAGGGTGGAAGGTAAGAAATGCTATGAAGATGACGATGACTGGGACACGCAGTTGTTCGAAGAGAAACCATTGACTGAAGATGAAATGAATGGAAGGTGAGTAAAAAAAACCTATCAATGGGGAGATGAATGAATGAGAGACACTACTTTTCAGTCTTCAATTGAAAGAGAAAAGAAATGGCATGAAGAACGGGTAAGAAGGAGAGGGCATATGAATGAGGAAAAAGAAGAAATTTGATATGAATGGAACCAACTGACAAGACCCACCTGGCCAAGTGTATAGTATTTACATACCAAGCTGCCATGGCCGTCAACAGCCTGAAGCCAATAACAGACCTCTCCATACTGTAATTACGCAGAAATGTACTTAGTAAATGTGAAAGGTTGCTTGCTGCGCACTTACCGATCGAATTCAAACTGTTTTGTCACGTACACAACCTACCTTCGGTGTAAACACAGGCTTGGATCATGAAGTTCTTTAGTAAACGTAGGATGTTAACTTACAGGAAGACATATAACTGAGGTCTGAAATGAATGTGTGTACTGGTGTATTTTTCTGTAAGCTTCGTTGAGATTATTATCCATTTTCAGTCTAAGACAAACGTAAACTAATAAATCAGCAAAGATGGAAGACCATATTCTGGCTAGAAGTTCAGATGTACTTGCTGCCTCCATAATCATGGCAAGTTCGTCTAACCGTTGGTAAAATTCTACCAGACTACAAGGCATATAATAACCCAGAAGACATCCATCTTCGAACTCGCCGCCACGAAAACTTCAAATCTCACTAAATATTTAATTTTTCCTTTATTTAAACGGAATTTATTTTATAATTTTATGGCATCTGTAAGTGTATATGGTTAGCAGAAAATACCTCCAGCAGTTTGAAGATCCCAGAAGACTGCAGCCATCATACTTGTCACCGTGGTAACCTTTAATTTCGCCAAGTATGACGAATGTGTATGTTTGATATTAGGGAGGCAATGAAATGAAATATGACACTGGCTGTCGTTGCGGTAGTGATTCTTCATTTATTCAACTTTGCTTTATCAATTACATTGTTTACTTAGCGTTGAATAACATTCTTTGAATGATGATTGCAAAAGATGCATAATTGCACGAAGCAGAGCCCTTGACTAGCTGTCGGTGCGCTAAAAATTCCATCTTTTATGGAACCAAAAGTTCCCTACCGGCCCCTTTCCTGTGTCACATGAATCCAATATGTACACTACAACCCTATATCCCCAACATCATTCCCTCTATGTCAAGGTCGTGCAAGTGGTCTCTTCCCTTTCCCTTCAGGCTTTTCATTCGTGAATATGTACCGCGGACCCTCCCCTGTCTCAACCTTTCTGGTACCGCGGACCACAGGTTGTGATGTCTTGTTCAAGTCGGTGCCAAACACTCCAGCTAGTCAGACGTGTGATAAGTGCTCCAAATTGGCATTACTCGGCCGTTTACGTCCCTGGCCTATTTGAGATGTAAGTTAGCAGAGAAGTAACTGAAGATTACGTCTGTTAGTTTTGTGGGGAACGAGGTGCATGTCGAATGACGTAATAGCTCACATTATTCCCAAGGTCTTGTACAGAAAACCACTAGAACGTATACGAACTGGAAACACGGTGCGTGTGTTTGTGTGTATAAAGGACCTATTTTTTATTTCTTTTGATGGAAAGTTTTGCGATAAGGATGATCATAAACCTAACCGGCTTCCAGTAATTCTGTCATGAATTTTTTTTTATTTAAGACTTCCACGAAGCAATCTTCTGGTCTCC
This sequence comes from Zootermopsis nevadensis, assembly GCF_977971745.1. Lineage (NCBI taxonomy): Eukaryota > Metazoa > Arthropoda > Insecta > Blattodea > Termopsidae > Zootermopsis > Zootermopsis nevadensis. The sequence continues at coordinate 6,123,028 of NW_028259140.1, read as the reverse complement.
AGTAACTTCTTGCTTCGCCTTTCTTTAGACCGGAAGTGTCACTCAGAGAGGATGGCTGCACGAACTGGCACGTCTGTCTAGATACGAAGCCGATAGCTCAGCTAGATATTTGCATTCTGTTCTGCGTGTTTATGGATGTATAAATGGCTTAAATTGGGGGGGGGGTTTCCTGAGATAATTTAACGTCCTACCCTCCTTTTAACCTGTTTTACGCTAACACAGAAAGGCACAAGAACTCCGGTCTTATATCATTTTCATTTTTTACGTGCAACTTGATGAAATAATACCGTATCGTACAATGTCAGTCAGTATTCCTACGACAGTATCTGATCTTTTTTTTAACGAATTAACCATTGACAGCGATGAATCCCAAAAGGAGTTGCGTTTTCCGGTGAGAGAATTGCCGATTGTCGTCATCTGTTCCCTGTCATGTCGCCATTTATTCGTCAGCAGTTTGGGAACAGGATCCACTCGTCATTTTTGCTGCGTTCATTGCAAGTGCCCTTCACCTTGTGCGGACAATTTGAATGTCTTCCAGATTTTGTAAGGCATGCGATTCAGTGCGGGTCAAATTGACAATCGTCTGTGGTAAAAATTTGTAACATTTAAAGTTATAATGGGATACACAAGGGCAGAGTGATCTCGTAATCAGAACGGGTTTAACAAAGCCCGTTACTTAATTCTGGAATTTATCCTCCATAGTTCGAAGCCCGGAAAGTCAGAGTTATACATATGTTGGACAATATTTGATTTAAATCTGTATAATTTGATTCACTGTAATAAATCTCACAGACGTCGTGGGTTTTATGCGCGGAAACACATGGCACTTCCTCCAGTGGTAACTGTATATACCACCTATTTTATATATATGAGCTGCTTCTTCTCATTTAGACCTGCTTAAAGGTAATTGGTAAGAAAGTAATTTACAAATCTGTATATCACCTCTCTGCTGTCTGTTGTCATGTGTCGTCGGCCTTTCTGGAACCAGGGGTCGATCGACATACGGCAAGGTATGAATGAAACACGCAATGGAGGGCCAATCCCCCTTCGCGTCAGGCTTTACGTTGTGGCCTCAAGGCCGAAACGTAGATGCACAAGCAGATGTGCGTCTTTTGACAGACTTGCCGCCATGTGTACGAACTGAAAGAAAATTTGCCTGTCTCTGTCCGTGTATGTTTGTATGTAAATTTCTCCAGTCCTCTGGTCAATGTTTCATTCACAATTGGTTATCAATTCCACCTGAAAGGCAGTTACGATTTGTTAACATGTCTTTTAAGCACCTGGACAACTTTACATTTTTAACTTGTGGCATTAAGGATCAAGGACTCTTTCTTCAGTAGGGATTTATTTAGCTCTTGAAATGTCCCTGTTCTTCATAATCTCGTACTATAATATTTGTAAACCGAAACTGTCTTTTCTGAACACACTGTATTAAATCAAGGGTTTGCCTAAAACACACGCAAATTGAGGCAAGAACAATTTAACGTCAATGATGTGTACTACGAGACCCGTTTGCCACAAACGTTCCTTGGTTAGCATTCCTGAACGCACGGGAATAAATACAACTTGGTACATGTTTCATCACATCGATTTAAACGACTTGGAATACATTATATTCAGAGAATAGAATCGCTGATAAGCTTTACTACACACCACTAAATTAGCTTTGATTTAAGATCGTATCGTTACTTAAATCGCAGGTGTTTCCCGAGATTTGTGTCCGCCCTTCCTTCCAGAATACTAAGCAGTGTTTTGTGGAGCGAACTGACGAGTTGAAATACAGGTTCTTCAGTAATGGTGCATTTCATCTGAAATGATCTTTGTATTACAAATAGGGACTGCTTATTGCAGTGATTTCTCAACCAGTAGCTATTATGGCTTTAGACGAATAAAAATAACTTTTATAGTCTAAATTAAATTCTTGTTTTCGTCGAGATTACAAGGCGATGAGGATTTATCAGGACCTCTGAAACGTTGGTAAACTTCTACCAGACTACACTGCGCTACAACGCAGAAGACAGCCATCTTCAGTGCAACAACCCTTAGAACTTCAGTCTGTATTGAAATCGACGGTGCAACCAACAACGTATTAAAGTTTTCAATTTTCTTTAAATAGAAAAAATTCTGTTTGTACATTCGAACCAATGTTTATCGGAAATGGTATGATAGTTAAAAGGATACGTATGTCTACTTGCCGATAATGCGCTTTTAGTATAATAAAAGCAGTAATAAATACGGAAATAAATAGAATTCATATTGGCATTACATGCATTGAAAGGTGTAGGAACTTTCTTACCACTTAGCCCGTGACATTGAAGATTCTACTCTGGGATACTTGAAAACATCGGGTTTGGCGTCACGTTTTATTGGGGGGAGTCAACCATTTTTCCATTTCAATAATTGGCAGAAAAGTATTTTCTGCAGCAGTTACCTTGTCTGAGTGCGGATGTTCATGTACCCGGTAATGATTCAGGTGTTTTCTGTGATGTATGTGGCGGTTCGTAAGTGTGGGGACCCTGTCTGTCTGTTAAGACGGTAGGCGCCTAAGTCCGGTCACCTGAGCGCCTGTCTCAGCGACAGACGACTCCCGTCTGGCGGCCTGATTTTACTTTGCTACTCTTTGCTTAGCCATGAACATATTAATTTTAATTTTGTTCTTTTAGTAACATTTTTAGACTACTACTGAATTGAGACGGATTAAAAAGAAAGATTCCGTTACGTATTTAAGCGACTTTGTAAAGAACGGAAGTATCGAGCATCACCTGTTATCTTATTTCTTTTTGTGATGGACTGAGGATGACCACGATAAATCTTAGGATATCCAATATCACGATATGCTGGCATTCGGCAACTAAAAATCACCAGCTGTTACAAGCCACGGCTGATGCTGTGATGGTAATTATGGTGGATTAACTTTGAAACAAAGGCAATTTCGGCAAAGATCGAAAATATGATGAAAAGTGTAGGTTGAGACGAGAACCAATTCAGTAGCAACTTCCCACTTATAGTAACTCACATGTGCGTGTGTGTTAGTACAGCAAAGCTAATTCAGGGGTGTCAAATCCTGTTGATTTGGCCGTCTCCTATTCGGGATTATTTGAATTAGTTCAGGAAAGGATGGGCATATAATTAATGTCGAGATAGAGGTCTGGTTTAGTGAATTAACAATTGAAAGTCGTAGTGATTATTCTGATAACAACCTTCCTAAATGAGTAGTTATCTTGCGTTCCGTGTACTCTGAACAGTGAATCCAGAATCCAAGACTAAAATTCTACTTTTTGGTTATGTCTCCCGTCATTGCCCTTCTGTACTGCAATGTAGCTCATGAGATGGCGTTTTGGACTCTGTAGATGGTCATAGGTTCGAGTAGCACTTGAGTCAGAGGTTTCTGTTATTATTATTTTAGGTTATAGTATTATTTTAAAGAGATTGTTAAGACAGATTCTCAAGTTTGTCGGGAAAACCTCAAACTTTTAGGTCGTCGTCATGTTTGCTGTTGTTAACCTACATGGCGAATATCTAGGCATGCTATTGATCTATTTGTATTCAAAATTGCACTTTCCTAGCTCCAGTGTATCATTAGTTAGTGGGATCACATTAAAACAAACACAAAATGTTCTCACGGATTCCATGCTATTTTACATCCTTCAAAGAAATACTTTTAAAATTTGCATATTTTGTAATTATGCATTACAGCTGTGTATTTAGGATTGTTTAAAGTCGATTACTGAATACATGTTGTGGGAGATTGGATGATTGTCTAATTTTAATGAAACCATTTCAAGTAATGCTAACATATAGACTTGCAAGAATTTAGAAATACGAGTTTTATAGAGTATGAGAAATAGTTGTGCCTTTTATACAAAAATGCGACATGTTTGAGACCCCTGATACGAGGTAATATACGTGTTGCATGTCGCTTCGTTTTTTTGCTCTCTGGATGGGAGTGGGCTGTCGAACAGTCGAGATGGACGCATGCGGGTGTTTGAACTCTGGAGAGGGGGCCCACAGCTAGCTCCAGCCCCCCACAGTCACCCCGAGACTCGGGGATCAGGCATCACCAACGTACAGCTCCACAGAACGGTTCGCTTTGAACAAATCTAAAACAGCAGATAAGAGCGCAGTTGTCATGACGAAAATGTATGATAAAAGAATGCACTGAACATTGTGACCCTTTATTAGTATATCTCTAGAAAATGGGCGTCTTCTGGGATGTTGCGGCGTGTAGCGTGGTAGAGTTTACCGGCGTTTCAGAGGTGTTTACTGCCTCCATTACCAGGGCGATAGCCTTATTTGTGGTAAAAGCTATTAATTTACGTTTTCACGTGTTAAAAATTAAGGTCTTAGATGTTACAAATCTTTTATTATTACAATAAAAGTATACCACATATAGTTTACAGAAACTTCCGTGTTGTTTTTGTCTTACTACGTCTTCAAGACTTTAAAAGCATCGTTACTCTCCATAAGACCAACATCGGTTGTCTCTTTTGGTCAGTGTTGCTAGGACCATTCATCTTTCATGCGTCCAGTCCAATAGATCTCTCGGCCGAAGTTGTTAAAAGACGTCTGATGGTTGGGAAGTTGTAGTCTTCGGCAGTTAACGTACTTATCAGTCAGTGATAAACATGTTGACAGGAGATGCAGCTAGGCTCATCTCTACATAATCATCACACCTGCAATTTGAACTTTGTACTGCGCGTTTCCTTTAAATGACCCACCGGTTGTCGCAGTTGGGTCGTAAGTTTGTTTTCTGAAGTGAACTGTCAGCGTGAAGCCAGTCCGACAGTGTGAGGCCAGATGGCTCAGTAAGAGATCTCACGAAATAAAGAGCACCTCCAGATACATGCGAACCTCTTCTTTGCATGACATTGAATAGCGTTCACTTATATAGTATTTCCGGTTCTTTCTGGAGGCTGAGAGCCTGTCTTAAGTCGATATGAAACTTCTGCGTAGGTTTGACTTGGACAGGAAGATTCTTACAGTAGTTCTGCGTGTGGACTATACGTACAGTTTCCTGTTTTACGAAGGTTTTCTGATTTCATTTGCTGTGGGAACTTCAATCAGTTTTATGTAGTGCATTCTTGTCCTTCAGTTTTTGTGGCTGGTGTTCACTGCAGAACTTTCCGAAACGTGGGATAACGTGCGATTTTCGGCGGGATTTATCCCCGAAAGCCGAAGTTTTATAATACATTATGTAGTGAATATTTCGTAATTTAAGTACATAGCAGCAAGGGGCCCGAATTTGTTTGTTATTAAACGTAAGGTGAAAGTAATTAAATATTTGTCACTGTAATGAAACCAGTCACCTGAAGACGGGAGTAGAACCAACTCCCGAAACGTCTATCCGATATTTATCATTTGACAGTGTCTGACGCGGTGTGTCGTGGCCAGGTAATAACACTCTTAATTCATATTAGGGAGGGTCTGGGTTTAAATCTCGGCTTCAAAACCGGCTGTCCTGAGTAAGATTCTTCGTAGTTTTCCTGAGCCCCTCCAGGCAAATATGTGTATGGTACGTTGAATTAAGGCACGATCGATTCCTTCCATGCCCTTCACCATTATAATAATATTACGTTATTAAATAAACCACAGGTAGCTTGTGTTTAATAATGTTAATTATGGTGTCGTAAGTTATTTTAAACTGTCCTTTGATGAAGTATATAGTTCCAGTTGGGCTATTTCGATCTTGCCTTGTAGTACTTCTGTGGTAATTTCACCCAGTACTTTTGTGAATTAAGCTTGAATTCTGTAGCGTGATAAAAATGGTAATTTTTTTAAAAAAAACTTTCTTTGGTGAGGTCCCTCTCCGAACCTGTTTATTATTGATAATGTCTTCCTGCAACATTTGCCTTTCACGTTGTGGTTTTCGCAAGCCGTCTAGGCTTCTGATTCTGTGTCTTGGAATCTCTGGTGAAAACATGCGAGGACCGCCGTAGGACAGGCAAATTTGAATTCAAGCGATTATAATTTTGGCAACATTTTTCTATGTATCCATTCATCAACCTACACGGACTCCATGCGATATCCTTCGTTAATTTTCGTAACCCATACAACAGGAAATGAGGGTTAATGAACTTGCCTGTAGCAACGAACAGTATTTTTACAAGTGTCCCAAAGCTTTTATAGACTTAGGCCCTTTTCTATATTATACAATCTGTAGTTATGTTTTGGCATGCTGGTGATAATTAACGAACTATTGGAGGTAGGCATTTGAAAATTTGAGTATATATAGATCATAAACATAAATATGAAACATTTTTATATATTAGCAGTAACATTCATGGCTACTGTGCAGACGTTTGAGGTTGTATCTGACAAACTTGAATGCCGTGGTGATTTCTTGAAACAGGCCACTGTCACTGTTCTCCTCAGTCCCACCCGACTCGGCAGTCATAATCACCCTATCTTAGCTCATTCTCTTCAGGAACACGAAACACATTAAAGAATGCTATCAAAAATTGAACGGGCTTTAAGAAACACGTCTTATGTAGAAAAATAATAGCCCTTCTGTGGTCGTGTCATAACTCAGACTTTGGTTCGCGTCTAGGTCGGTCCATGCAGGGTTTCTGATGGACGAAGTCGCACTAGGACACGTTTTACTTGAGTCCTTCGGTTTTACGCTGCCAGTATTGCTCCACCGCTGCTCCATACTCACGTATCATCTCGGGATGGACATTGGTCCCCTTAGCGACCGCAGCTCTATGGACGCATTGTCCCCTTCGCATGTCCTGTTCGCACGTCTTTCCTCTGTACGTTTTTAAAAAAGTTTTGTGTACGTGTGTTGGTTAACGCTGTTTAATAAAATGATGACTCTTTATTCTGATAATTATATTAAACACATAAATGCACTCTGTGAAGAAAAGTAGAGTTATTGGTCAGCTACCACAATTTATAAAGGGTTAATAGGATATAAATTCAGTTCTTGTAGGAACATTTTTGCGACCTTGAGATCATACTCCTTGCTCGCATTCTTATCGCAGTGTTGACTGGTTTTTATTCCAGGAACCATTGATAAATCTAGGTAATAAGCAGTGTTGTCGCTCGGCTATGCAACCAAGAGTAACGAATGCAGTTGTGGATAGGACATTCCGTAGGATTCTTCTTTCCTGTTATGCAGACTCGTACTTGTTATATTCTTCGCTTCAGAGCAAATGAGACTACTTTTCACGTTGTTCTTGCTGATAAAAACAGGCATAATAATCATCTTACCGCTGTTCTTTTGTGTTGCATCGGTTCGGAACTGCCATTGTCTTCCATTTACCCACATTTACGTCTCAAATTATAAATCCATAAAATGTTTACAGTTTGCTTATTCTTAGAAACCTCAGCATTGATTTATTTTCCCCCACTTTTTGCGTTGTGTTAGCTAGTATGTGTTTGTTTATTTTATTTGTTTGGTTAGTCATCGTTTTACAATTGTCCTAAAATTGCAAGGCATGTTCCAAGATGTCTTGTAAATGATTACGTAACTTGACAGAACTATTCCTACGGAAAATGAATCCAAGATTCTAATTTAAAATTATAAGGAGATGCGTTCTGAGGTTCTTGCTTCAGATGGGCTCGCTGTGATTCTGCGTATCTGTTTGTCCTTTAGTACATGGAGTTTTAAACTTTTCCACAAAGTTTTCTGGAAACTAGAGTATACGACCCTCTGACAGAAAAAAAAAATTCGTGATTTTCCTGGCCTACTGTGTGACAAAACAGTGAACCTACATTATAATTATTTAATTTCAACTTGAAAATCGTGCGACCCACATTTTGATAACCACTGCTGTAGTGCGTTCCTGTATTGTGTACCTGGCTGCGTCTTTTTCCTAAATAGGTCCATAAAGTTGTATTTTGGAAAAGAAAAAAGAGTGGATAATAAGTCTGATCGACAATCCGTACGACTCAATTTACCTGAGCTGAAATTAACTTTCTCGTCTCACAAATATATACGTACAAGATGAATATTTATATTCATTTGTCGTAGCATACATTTAGTATTTTCAACAGTAAAGGATGCGTGAATATGTACGCATTTGCATTTGCACGCAACGTAGTGTGGGTGTCTATATCACACAAATGCAGCTAAGCGTGAACTGTGAAGTAAAGTATAATTTGCAAGCATTTATTTTGATGATTACGTGTTGACATTAGGAGTTAAATTCTGCTGAGACTTATTTTAGAGCTCATTGTTCAGAACTACGTGCGTGAAACAGATTTCTAACCTCCCACCGTCCCAGGAAAGAAAGTTTGTACGAGCAACTCTGTCTAAAATGAGCATTTTGTTTTTATACAGCCATTAAATTTCAACAACCTGTTGCTCATTTCGTTGAATAAGAGTATTTTCGAAAATTGTGTTGTGTTTCACACGTTTCGTCTGACATTAATTTTTGACTGATTCTATATGAGGCTATACGGGCTTCCCAGCGTATACTTAGTACATAAAAAACTGACTAAGAAACTTGTCTCGCGGATACAATTCCTGTCTCCTATTACCTAGCTTCGAATCTCATCTAGGGTATTTGATATCCTAACAGGATATCACGTATCATGTGTATGTACGTGTGTTCCAAGTTCCTAGATGTGTAGTGAGATTATTGAATCGATTTCGGGTAGCGTGAAGTACGTCTTAATCGATTGAGTGACTGAGAAGCGAGAATTGGACGCATGACAGACAAATTCGTTCAAAAGTAGTTTCGTGTCTAGGCCTGAATACACAGTTCTAACTACATGTTCTGATGTTTAAGTGAAGAGATAACGTGGATGCTGATTATAGCTGACCTGCCGCGTGGTCCAACGCGTCTGTCTTCAAGAATCACTGCACGGTGTGTGTTTTCGTGTTGCAGGTAAAATGTACGCTGTGCTCGGACGTCGCCATGGACGGGTTCTTCACGGCGACATGCAGGAAGGATCTAGCACATTCACAGTCACCGCTGTGCTACCCGTCGTCGAGAGTTTCGAGTTTGCTCCCGAGATTCGCAAGCAGACGTCAGGGCTGGCAAGTCCTCAGCTCGTCTTCAGCCATTGGGAGGTAAGTGGATGTCATCAGAAGTCGTAGATGTCGAAATATCGTACGTAATTCCCCCCTCCCTCAAAATGCCCGTTTAACTTTGCGTTGTCAGAAGGAAGCATGGCTCTACTACTGCTCTGGTGCATTCGAAAGCTAAATTGTACACGAACTTGTAACGAGGTAAAGGATATGAGTGGCCAGCTTCACGCCTAGGCCGTTTCACCCGCGTCTGAGTCTAAACCAACAACCAACAACGCCTGGCTGGGTTGTGCTGCTTAAAGGTGTTTTTTATCTGATCGGTTTTGCCGTGTTCCAGTGTGTGGATTATCACTGAATCACGAAAGCAAGATAATACTTTTGTAAGTGTTAGCCGGTGTAACACGGTTAACATGAACGCTTCTCTCTGGTTGAGAGGTTTCCGATGCTGTGGGCAGGATAATTCTGTTCTTGGAGTGTCGCGTCTGCCTTGCAGTTTGAACGCAATATGGCGCAACCGAGCAAGAGAACGGATTGTATTCCATCGACATACCAGCTTCTTGCTGCAGCGGTCCGCGGTTTTTGTCCCGTCGCCCAACCTAGAATATATGTTTCTGATTTCATAACGTATTTGCTTCGTTGTATGGTAAGACAGAATATGAAATTTTTTTATATACTGTTTTATGCAGACATTTGTGGTCACATTTCTTGTACTTGTTATAGTATGAAGTTCCCGTCTTGCGGGTTCTGTTCTCGATGTTTTCTGACTTCGTATTTCCTGATCTCCTTGTGTAAATTAACATAATGTTGTTATTCAGATGTTTTTAACAAGAAGTTCCTAGAAAGATAACTTCAAATATCCGTCATTTTTACACGGTACTGTTTTTTATAAGCAGCCCATAGAGCTGTAGGCTTTGTTTGATCCAGTATAAAAACCTTACGTTGTAAGATTTGAGGTTTTCACAGCGATGAGTATGAAGATTTCTGTTTTCTGGGTTCTTATGCCATGTAGTCTGGTAGATGTTTACCAACGTACTGCCTCCATCATCAGGGCGATGAATGTGCCTGATGACGGAGGCACTATGACCTCTGAAACGTTGGTTAACATCGACCAGACTACACAGCGCAACAACCCAGAAGACAGAAATCTTCATCGCCCTGATGACGGAGGCAGTATTACCTCTGAAACGTTGGTTAATATCGACCAGACTACACAGCGCAACAACCCAGAAGACAGAAATCTTCAAACCTTACGTTGTTGACCTGAGGCTTAATTTTTCATTGCCTTCTTCCGGCTCACTACTTCGGATTGTCTGAAAACTGAAGCCATTGACGAGCTGTTCGTAATTTTTTAGTGTTATACGAGATTAATAATTCAATGGCTGTTAATCTGAGCATTACACCGCCTTCTTTATACGGTAGGTAACTTTTGGCCTGTAACTTTCTTGAATGAGCTTCGGCTTTTCCTTCCATGAGAAATTTGAAAATTATTTTTACGTTAGTTTCATTAATAATAATAATTGGTGATGCTGCAAGTAAATTATCGTGATTGCCTGTTGAATATTGCATTTTTGGGCGTGATATGAGAAGAGGTGTCGTGTAAGAAACATGTGGATCGGTTGATGGAAAAGTGAATTGGCCTTATAACTCATGGTAATATGTTCCGTCCTGGAGGCCTATTGGTTTGAGGAGGGAGAAGATATATGTGAGTAACAGGTTGAGGATCACAGACTTGGAGCCATTTTGACCGTACCTCCCTTTACCTATTTCACACTCTGAAAACGAATAAAGACAATATTCTTTATTTTGCGTCATATTATCATTATCTGAAAGATAAATTTTAATATTCGAGACTGTTTTCAGTGCGTTCTGAGATTGTGGAGGTACACCGTCGCTAAAAGACATCAGAATCATTTTGCTGTAAGAAGAAGAAGAATTCTTCGATTTGTATAGATTTCTCTGCCAACCGTGGAAGAGTAAAAAACATTTATTCCTGTGAAGCGTACAATAAATTGACGTAGTACGACGAAGGCTTAAGTTCCTGTTCGTGATTAAGAGATTATTATAATTTCTTACACTGATACATATAAAAGTATGAAAATGTTTTAGAGATTTTAGACTGAAGACATTTGCATGGAGAAATATAGAATTATGCCAGCCATTACAAGTCATATTTTGTACATTTTTTATAGTTTGACCGTGGTACTCTGCTCTAATGTATACAGATTATGAAGCTCCTCACAATTTTGTGCAGTCTCCTGGTACTTACTCTTTCATAGATACAAACATCCACACTACTCTGTTCTAAAATATCCTTATTTTATGTAAAATCTGGGGTTTTCATGGCGGTTAAGATGATTTCTGGGTTTTGATACCATACAGGCTTGTAGGCAGAGGAACGAGATCGAGTGCCACACAGTCCATACTTTCAATAACCGTGCTTAAGGTTAAATTTTACTTGTGTAAGATTCAGGTTCTCAGAGCGGCGAGTATGAAGATGTCCGTCCTCTGAGTCGTCGTGCCATGTAGTCTGGTAGATTACCGACGTCTCGGATATTCCTGCTGCCTCCGTCATCAGGTCGATCGCCCTGATGAAACGTCTACCAGACTACACTGCGCAACAACCCAGAAGACAGTCATCTTTGTTTTATTTTTTTATCTTTGCGTTTTTGTATTATATTCGACATGACAAAATATTGTGAACTGAGTGTTAGAGAGTATTTCCCGAATTTAATTTCCTCTTAAGTTCTTCGTGAATGAAAGTTTCTCTCGTTCCCATGTACTTGAACTTTGCCACATTTTCGAATTAGTTATTATCGATATTTATATTAAGATTCTGCCTCTGATTTTACTTCTAGAGGCCAACCTCCGAATTGACTGTTATAGAGCTTATGGTGTTTATTATTTATGGTGCCGGTAGTTGCTTCTTCGTCCGATAAATTGCCATCATAAACACAAGCCAGTAGCTGATGTGTCCCATTCAGTTCATTATTACCATCACGGATGTTGTAAACGTCCACACTAATAGCCTGCATGAATCGTAAAAGAATCTGTGACCAATTGACTCTCAAGCGTATACCCAAATAAAGAAAGTCAACTTTTTGTGCTGACTGGTTGTTTCCAAACGCTGGTTTGTATTTTTCTGAGTGTTAAAAAAATTCTCCTATACAAGGTCGTTCCATTCATTATTCTTTGACCTGCAAGAAATGAACTTAGTTTTCTTTCTTATTCAGATGTCAAATCAGATAACAGAAGTTGTTCGATCCCATACAATACACAGCCTTTTTGTAAATCAGTACACGCCAAGAAGCAGGTGCTATAAGATAACCCACCCGTCCCGCTGTGTTTGAACGTGACGGTACTCCATTTGTATCTAGTTAACAACAAGAACACAAGACCAGTAGCTAGCTAGCCAGGTGCAGCGTCCATCAGCAGCGCAGCAGTCTGTTAGAAGGGAATACAGACAGATAAACTGGGCGAGATGATTACAGGTACAGCCTGTGCAACAAGTTTCATCTCCGCTAGTCTCCCACCACTTCCACACCCGCTGTTCGCATTTACCATCGTCCGTGAGCGGAAATCTTTTTATTAAGATATGGCAACAGTATAATTTGAGATTGTCACGGTGGCGAACTACGAATTTGGCTGTATTCTGGGTTGTAGCGGCTTGTAGTCTGGTATGTTTGCTGACCTTTCAGAGGATTTTGCTGCCTCCCACTTCCGGGCGATGAGGCCCTGATCACTGTGATGGTGCAGGCAGCAAGCACCTCTGAAGCGCTGGTAAACTTCTGCAAGACTACACGGCGCTACAACCCAGAAGACAGCCAACCATCAACAAACCTCAAATCCTGCTTTTCATTGGGGACGTTAAATGGGTGGAAAGTACGTCCATCGAAGGCTGCAGTTCAGTTGACACCACCCTGAGGTTAGATTACGTGATACCCGTGTCGCTGAAATTTCGAAATTATATTTTGCACATTTTTTATCGCCTTCACATCTTCATAACCGTAGTTATCTGAGTGATTATTCTCATGTCACGTTGAGGTCACTGTTAGGCCAAGGTCATGGCAAAGTCATAACAAAATCGCCCCAATAGTTTTCCAGATACAGGTCTTTAAAATTCTCAAGGTCATATTTTTTCACGCTTATTTCTGCCAAACCGTAAATACCTGATTGACCATATTCATGTCAAAATGAGATCATCTATAGGTCAACGTCATGTCAAGACCATGACAAGATCACGCAAACTGTTTGAGAATTAGAGGCCTAAAACTTTTCAAGGCCATTCGAAATACTATTTTCTCACGCATATATTACATAGAGAACTGTAGGAATCTGAGTGGCATTGCACACATCATTTAGAGGTCATATATATATATATATCAAGGTCATGTGAAGGTCACAATATATACTCAGTGCCTAATTTGTGTTGGGATAGATTATGTTAGGTTCGGTTGGGTTAGGTTAGTTTAAGGCAGGTCAGATCAGTACGTCCTCGAATCTTTAGGTTGTCGTGTTTTGTCATCCCCTTCATAGTATTTTAAATAGGTCACGACCGTTTCTAAATCGATTCCGGATTATCAGTTACGACACTGTATAACCTGTGCGACTGAAAAAGTGGCAGTACATAAACAATAGAGTGACAAGATGAATCGGTTCGAGGCGACGAGATTAATCAATCTCCCAATTGGTGTCTTCCCTTCAGGTTTCGTGTGCACTTTCATCTCTTCCATGCGTGCTTTGAGGTGATCTGAATCTGTTGAAGCTATTTTACTACGAACTCCTCTGCTCGTTCCGTCTTGCGTTTTGACACAATAATCACGCAATAGTTTGACTTGGTGGAACAATGGAATTTTGCTTTTATATATAGCAACAACGAGGATACTAAATCACTGTCCCAATGAATGAATTGACGTTTGAACTTGCTTTGAAAAGGCCTTGTTTTATATATATCTTATATAAGTGACGTATTTATTGCGCCCATATCACAAGCAGGCTCTTTGGTGGTTACGTCTTGTCTGGACTGGACCAGCACTTGTGATGTTAGTGGTAGTAGTATTGTTTCACAGCGCACACCTGTCGGTCTGTTGCTGGACTGAACAGGCTGCCGTTTTATTACAAGGGCAGAAACCGCTAGGGTCTCCCAAACACCTGACAGAGACGTGGGTAGTGCGCTGTTGAATTCAGGAGCTCTGGTTATGACGTACGTACAACCAACCTTCCAGTATACTGCAGTCCTTGTCAGACGTCATCGACACCAGAATATGTACTATTAACGTGCTTTTTATGCATCGTGTTTTAAAGCAATTAATGTATAGGGGAGAAGGGGCCTAGTTCTTACAATTTTCAATTACGATTTTTTGTGCATTTTTTCTTAAAATTCACAAAGTTAGCAATTATGGCTTCAGATACTACTACTATTCGGCTATATTAATAACATTTTTTCAAAGGCCTATTCATTTTTGTTTCATCACAAAACTTGTTTATTTAAGAGAAGGTGGTTTGTAACAAAGTGCCCTGTTATGGTGCTAGTTGTTACAGTGAAGGGGAAAATTGTTAGAACACATTGTATTAGTAAACAGAAGGAACAATTCAGACCTTTATTAAGTAATTACAGACAATATACCAATTAACAATTAATTACAGAAATTAAATTCAAACATATGAAACATTTTCATCATATATTAGCAGTTTGCCTTAACGAGATTCTTCCAGAAGAGACTTCATTCGCTGCTAACTTAAGCGTTTTGAAACTTGTATTACCTCTGTTAGTCTTTATTTTGTACTTTCGTACCATCTTTCCTGATAAAACAATAAAATGTAATCATTTGCAAACGCAAGTTTATTGCAAAAGGTACGGGTCACGCTGATACACTGTAACAAGGTGTCCCTTTTCCAGTGTAACAACTGGTCCCACAGTACGCCATTTTGATTTAACGGTCAAAGCAGTGTCGATTTTCGACTGAAGTGAAAATCGAAGTACACGCATTGCTCCTAATATAAAGAGCTTAAGTAAGGAAATTTTAAAGAACTCGCCTTTATCACACGGTAGTGGAAGTGAGTTCAAAGTCAGAAATTTTTTTTAATTTTTACTGATAAAAATACTTAAATCAACCTAGCTCATGTAATACACAAGCTACAAGTACCATACCTCGGGTAGAACTGCGCACAAGGGAGACGCAATTGATACGAGACTCGTGAGATGCTGCTGCAAATGAGTGATTTTTAAAGTAACAAATGCTATTCCATTGCATCCAAATGAATAATATTTAAAGAGTAAATTTAGAAGGGTCAGGAGAGGGTTTGGTGAAGGGGTGTGTCCCGTATGTTTGGAGGAGGAAGATGTGATAAACTGTAATGAAACTAACAAGTGAAGGGAATAATTAGGGCGAGCCCCGCTGATGGAGGTAGTAAGCAGGTCTGAAACGTCGGCCAACTTTACGAAAATACACAAAGAGAAATATCCGAGAAGGCTGTCATATTTAATCCTGCTTCATTAAACTGCATTTGGGTTACTTTCGATACTTTAATCCTTAGCTTCGTGTACGTTAAAGTATAGGGGAAGTATATATGAAATAGGGGTTTGCATGTTCATAGTCCATTTCCCTGAAATGTCAATTTTTGCATTACTTTGTGGAATTCTGTGTTGTGATTGAGTTCCGACTGTTTACGTCATTTGAATACGTAGCTGAATTCTAAAACTATTGAAAAATTTTGTTAATTGATTTTGATTTCTTCCGCCGCCGTACAGAGAACGCGTATATATTTTTTTTTAGGTCGTTTTGTTCCGTATTCGTGAAATTCTCTTTAAGTGGCTAAAATCTAATTCAGTACCTTTCCGTACTTTTTCTGGCTTTCTTTAAATGAAGTTAAGTAGCGTGTTTAATACGTAATTTCTAATGTTGCGTATACTTTTGGGCATGAATGTATCATAGAAAGCTACACAATATCCTCCCCTGAGAAGGGCCTGGGTCACCTGACTACCTGACTTCTGGGCGACTCGTTTGACAGCCCAAACAAGACACCCATCAGACAGGGTATCTACATGACAGTGATCCCAGCCGTGTGGCCAATAAACAGCTCCTTCGCGTTGTGAAGAGGTTTTCCTCTTCTGGACTCCTTCGCGTGGTTCTCGTCTGCCGATGTCGTGGAGGAACTAGAGTGGCCATGTGCGTAATCGTCTACATCACAGAAATGCCTCACTTATTCTTGTTTGAATTAGTGGTAGCATATTGAAGATGACAGTCGTCTTCCTACTCGCCGACGTCAGAACCCAATGGTAGCACACTGTTCACAGAGAAACTACGGAAGTCGAAGACACTGGGTCCATGTGACGACGTTCGTCCGACATTCAGGTCTGTGGGTTTCGTGCTGTCTGTTGTCGGAACGAATTTAGGCACAACGCTTAACTTAAAACCAATATTTTCACGTCAAGATCGCTCTCGTTGTGAAAACTGCCTTGGAATAAGTTTCTTAAATTCACCTTGCGAAGTATAGGCGTGCTGTAAAAGTGGGCGTATTATTAGAAGGTTGGAGCATGGTGTGAATGAAGCCTTTTTTTTTTTTTTTTTTTTGTTATTAGAACAGACGAAGTTCAAATCTGGAAGGTCGTACGTAGACAACGCCTCCACTATTCAGCGCATCATGGCAAAACGTACAGAGAACATGTCAGAACCACCTGTCCCGTTGCAGAGATTAAAACTGTCGTTTCGTGTTCTTTTTGTACAAACCGCGTTCGTTGAAGAGGCTGTTTCTTATTTCTGCAACAACAATTATCATGAAGCTCATCCCTTCTCCGAAGCAGTTGATATCTGATATTTACCTCCAGGTGTAAAGCCGACCGAAGAAGAATGTTTATCGCTCCTTCTCCATTCTGTTTGCTGTGTTGATGTTATCTTCGCAAGCATTCTGTTGCTTGCTATCTCTTGTAATTGTGGGCAACGTTTCCGCCACACCATTTCTTCTGGGTCTAATAAATTGTCGCTTCTTCGGAACATACCCCACGCCCCACAAAATATTTACGTTGTTAATATTACTGTTATATCGTTTTCCTTGTGATGACGAGCGCTATCTGCCACCTACTTCTTTGAAATTTTAACTGCTCTGTTCCTTTCCCGACCTTGGAGATAAAATTCCATCTTGTATGCAGTTTTTATCTACATATAACGCTGTTCACTTAGTCCCTAATATTTTGGCTTCTTTGTTGTTCCATAGCCGAAACTTTTGTTTACTGGGAGGAGTTCCTGTGGAACGAGATAGAGTCTTATCAAATTGTAAAATTTTTATGTTTCATGGCATTGTTTGATCCAGTTATGCGTAGTGATCAATAAAAAGGGCTTAAATCGATACAAATACGTTTTCTTTAGCCCTTCTTACTGAACATATAAGATCTAACAAGGAGTTTCTGGCAAAAGCCTCTTTCCTATTGCGCAGATTTCCAGCCCTGCAGGTCTTGTGTTATTAATGTTATGTTTATGTAATGTAAATTTATAAGCCTAGTCTAACAACAAAACGTAATATAGATCATGAGTCGATAATGACAGGAGTTAAATTGAGTTATACATAAGAAATATGATTTCTGTTTAATATCATTTTCCCTTAGATTTAAACGTAAATACAATGTACAATGTTTGCGCATAGAAACCATAATGACTAGCACATCCTAGTTCAGTTGGAAGGTTGTATAAAATTAATGTTAACCTTGAAATTAAACTGAGCTGCGTAGTAAATAAACTCTGACACGTCTTTGGAACAGCAGCTGACTGCATTATTTATGAAAAGTGATTATTTCCACATTTCTGTTTCAAGGACGTCTGCACTATGTCTGATAACGTGACAGCCTGTCAGTATCTTGAGATAAAAGATTCGATCTTGTGAAGATTGTGTGAGTACGTTCAAATACTTAGATCGAGTTATCCACAGTAAGACACGAACCCACATAAACACAATTCGTTTGGCGTGTTATATTTTTATCAACGCTAATGCGCCATCTTCGGGCCACAGATATATTTTGAAAAACGTATTTACCAAATTCATAATCGAAGTCGTTAGAATAAAATTTGTTGCTGTCTTATGGGTTATTGCGCTGTGTAGTCTGGCGATCGCCCTGATGATGGAGGCACTAGCCACCTACTGAAACGTCGGTAAACGTCTACCATACTACACTGCGTAACAAGCCAGAAGACAGAAATCTTCTTACTCGCCGCCGTGAGAACCTTAAATCTCACTTCGTTTAGATATGTCGCATTAAGCGGGTAGTTTCAGCGCTGTTACCAACTGACGGACATGACAATAATTGGTGATTTTTAAAATTATTTTATTGTACCTAAAACTTGCAGATATTTTTGTGATATTTATGTCAGTAACCAGAACTTTGCCCAGAGATGAAGTGGTAAGAATGGCCTCCAGAACAATAGTTACAAACCTTTCCCGCACTCGGGCTGTATCCATCCATTTTTATCGACTCGCGGGCTACAGAGTTATAAATTACAATTCAATTAAATCATACAGTACACAGTATTACAAAAATTCACGCGGACAAGGCGAAATGCATCTGTTATCCGTGGGTTGACTACCCGTGAGAGTCTTTATGTGGTATATTTTACAGCCTGGCCTATATATCTTAATCGGACATACCTAAAACATAATTCAGAGCAGTACACATGTAGGACTCAGCCTATATATAGTCCCACCCCTCGTCTGGAAAGTGTCTATTGTTCCCAATGTGGGAGATTTCTGCTGACTGGCAATTGTGATTGAATTACGCTGTGGAATTTGTAGTCATACAGAAATGAACATAATACACATGCATCCCTGTAGAATTTAGTCCTGCCACACCCGATTTCTGATAATAAATAAAATGTGCTTCGCTCATATGAGATGATAGCAGGGGTTCTAAACCTTTTAAGATCTGGGGTCGTATTTGTCCTTTCTAATAGACCCGCGGGCCGCTGGTTGTCTTTATGTGAGATGTTACACCAAGCTTAGTTATGCTGAGCGTTGGAAGTGGGAAGGGGGTTGCTTGGCTGAGAAATGTTAGAAGTAACTCCGAAATACGAAGTATTATGGTTGTGGTAAATTTAGACTTCGCAGCTGTGATGGCCGTCGTCTGCCTTTTTCGCGGAAACTTTGGTTAAGAATTTATGCCTCGTGTTTAAGTAAAATCATGAAGGAGTTCTTCATTAACTCCATTCATGAAACTGAAAATTATAAATTTCTAACCTATTCGAATGGGTGAATAAAATAAAACCATTAAGTGTATTGTCGATTTTGGTCTTTTGGGCTGTAACGCCGTGTGGTCTAGTAGGTAGGTACCAGCGTTCAGATGAACGTGCTGTCTCTTTCTTCAGCCCTTAAGATGGAGGCAGTACGTACGACCCATAAGACCAACACAGGCATTTTCACTGTCGTGAGATACTCGAAACCCCATATTTAGAACTGCCGTTCTTGCTGACTTTCCCATTAGGTTTTGATGAAGTATAGAAAATGGAAAATTATAAATTCTCAGCAACTGTTTGGAGTAACCATAAGAAAATAGTCAATTGGGGTTCTTGGTTTACCTCTGTCCTGAAAATGTACTGGAAATCCATTTTATACACTCGCTTTGATTGCGGGATGTGTGAAAAGGAAATTCCGTAGTAAACCCTCTTGGGAAACGGGGAGTCTGAGTGGTATCGTCTGTGAAGGGTGGGACGTGGCAAGATATTGCTAGCTTCCACTCCATTCATATCTAAGAAATCCTCCTTGATTTCCTAACCAAACATCCGTGACTCGTTCTGGCCGATAGTAAACATTTCGGAAGCAGCAGTAACTACTTCTTCCTCGCCTTTCTTGAGTTGTGGCGCCCAACCCAGACCCAACCCAGTAAGCTGGCAGGCAGGAAGAAGGCAAAGGTTGGTCCCGAGGTCGCACGACTCCTTTGGACAGGTGAGGCAGTCTCTAGGGAGCAGGTGGGTTGGACTGAACACAAAACACCTCATCAAGTGGCAAGCAGGCAGGCCACAAGTGCGATTCGTTGACTTGGCCCTCACATTAGGACGTATCTTCGCCCTCTTTGCATTTCAGCTGGCCCACAACATTACATTTTACTGACAAATTACTGTGATTATAGCAATGTTGTTCCTTATCAGTGTATACCCGTTAGAGCGCCAATTTGTTCACTGAGAGTATTGGCGTTAAAGTGGGGTTTGCTGTAATTTGATACTTGCCTATGCCCCATGGCATTGCTTTAAAGTGGCCCTGGATGCATCACACAGAACAAAAATTACTTCAGCTGTTCTGCAAGACTAAGGCGTTTAATCTTAAAAAATATTGAAAGATCAGTTTTGAGTCTGAAGTGGAATAATGCTCAAACGTAGAATCCTAAATAAGCAGATGGTTATGATGATGATGATGATGAGTGGAGTAGTTTTGTGCTATTGAGATAATATGAGGTTAAACACTGCTTTCACTATTTATGTAACAGTACTTTCTGTATATTCTGTCGAGAATCAGTGGAAGGACAGTATGTCGACGACAGTAGTTTTGTCAGACACGGTTTGCTATTTGGGAAACAGATTAGAGTAACAACTGTTGACAAAATTGCGAACGAAAATACCTTACCGAGACATGAAATACCAAATTACGATTGTCATATTGAAGTTAGTTACTCAAACACTGCCCAAATTTGAGTTTCATCTGTAGATTTTTGATGTCTTGTCCCAAAGAACAGATTGTTTGTCGTTTAACGTATGGTGACAGAATGTTAGTGAGGAATCAGTCGAGTTGGGCGCACTGCAGGATACAAGGACTTTAGTGAATTTCCCATAGCATTTTGGTTTGTTTTTATCCTATCTTCTTTACCGGGCATTATACAAAAACAAACATGACCAGTGCATTCCGTAATGCCAAAGAGAAGGTTCTGATAAATGAGGTTAATAAATACTTAATTGATAATATCCTTCGACTAAACAACAGCACTCTTGTGTGGTTTGATTTTAGAATTGAAAATGCCGTTATGTTCTCCGTTTCCACGCGTTATTTGAATTCAGAGTAACGTTGTTTCCCTAAACGGTTTCGTTATTAACAATTTGGACGTTTATTGACTCTAAAGAGGAGTGTAAGCTGCTTCTAGTACGAAGAATCCAGGTGGTAAGAGTGGGCGCTGAAGTAGGCCTACCGTGGGCGTCACTTCCGGTAAGGACTGGCTTTCTTCTTGAGCGAGTGAAATAGAGAGAGTCCTTTGGTGTACAGCAAACATTGCTCACGTAAGGCAGGCATCCATGTCAATACACGCCGCGTAGTTATGTAGTAGGTACTCGCAGGAAATATGCTAACGACCAGCCATTTGCATGGTCTATCATATTTATACAAACCGTGTCAGTGAATTGTGCCTGGCGAGAGCGCTCTGTTCTGTTTGCACTTTACACAATAATACGCCAACAGTGTAGAGATGGAAAGTTTCCAAACTGCGCGTAATCTCATAACGTCGGCGAAAATCTTATTTTAGTGTACCTACATACTTTTATTAGACAGATCCCTGGCCCTTTAAGTTGGATTATATAGGTTATTAAGCGAATTTCACTCCTTGGTTTACATTACGGTACATCCCAGTCATTTATTTGTTTGCTTTCGTGATTTTACGTCCGACACTTGCGTTGTGAAATAAAAAAAAAGTGAATCAAATTTAATTTATAAGGAAGTGGGCTTAGAGATTCGATAACCAAATTTAAGGTACTGATCCTCCAGTCTTTGATTACTGACCACGGGGCTCCATCTTTTTGTTCCGTAATCCATTTAATAGTCCGCTACTTAGCAGCCTGCCATTACAGAATAGTAGAGACTCCAGTTTATTAAACGTTGACTTGGTACATTATGCTCACCAGTTAGTAAGTACGTTCGTATTTAATATCTATATTCTTGACACTTTTTTACTTCTCACATAGGCAGTTCCGACTATTAAAATGAAATTCTACAATGCAATCTGCAATTCTTTTCATTTTATTTATTTATTTATTTATTTATAGTTCCTCTAACCACGCCTTCAGTAACAAACTGTAAGCTATTGCATTGAATGCACTCCACAGACCTATCGGAATTTCTAAAATTATTAATGTCTCGATGATACACTGCAGCCTACTTTGCATTTACCAAGTCGTGGTTTATTCAACGACGGGGTGAATAGTTCAGATTATGCAGCGTCGAAGTGTAGAGTGAGAAATGAGAATTTTATCGAATTGAATGTGGAAAGAAGCGGTCGTGGCCTAATTTAATTAGTTTCACTTTATGGAGAGGCTGAGGAAAACCACGAACATTGTTAGGAACTTGGGTCTCCGGGGGAGATTGTCCCTACTTTGGTGTGTTAAAAAAGAAATCTTCGTTATGCAAGTAATTTCCCGCGCAGAAATTTGTATTTTGAAGAACCGGCCGTCGTTTTGCCAGGGCTCTTGGTAAGTGCGCTGGCTGCCACAGCGAGTGGGCGCGCAGACACTCCCGTGACTATTGAGACGAAGGCCATCATGCCCCATAGGCAATTGTTGCGCGATTTGTACAGATTCTGATCCTTTTTGTTTTGTGTTAGATACCTGTGCCCTGCGGCCACGACAGTCTCGTAAGAGCAACAGAGTTAAGCAACTATGGGTGTGACTGCTTGGATACACAATTGACCAACAGTGTGGACAGTCCAGTACGCGATCCATTTCTGAGTCGTGCGTTAGAAATATTGTAACGGGTTCAGTATGTTCAAGGTGACTTCGTCGATACTGAACGTAATATAAGATCTGTGGAAGGATGAAAATTTTTCGTATGGTAAAACCAGAACAGACCTGTTCGTTTATCAGATATTTCCGTGTTTTAATTGGTGAATATAAAACTTGCGAAACACGGACAATTTTTTGTGTGATTAGGAGACACCGGGAGGTCCATAAAATATCTGATCTTGGTGTTGTATAGTGAGTGGTCCCCAAGGGACCATTCATTATAGCTGGAATGGGTTTCACATTG
The DNA here is from genome assembly GCF_977971745.1 of Zootermopsis nevadensis. Lineage (NCBI taxonomy): Eukaryota > Metazoa > Arthropoda > Insecta > Blattodea > Termopsidae > Zootermopsis > Zootermopsis nevadensis. Next base: position 6,100,077 of record NW_028259140.1, on the reverse strand, counting down.
TTAAAAACATATCTCAGACGTCCCTGATGGTTACCAAAACTTGGACGGGTTCTTAGCCTTCATAGACCTGGGCCACATATACCCTTTCTTACAGATTTGTAGTCCGTAATGAGGTTAATTTACTGAAACGCCGTGGTAATTTATTAAAAATGCTTCTCACTTCTTATTAGAAATGGGTTAACATAAGAATCAATATTTTTCTCGAGGGAATCATTCATTAATGAGATATTTTGTATTGTTTCTGCTTGAGTAATCTTTCTGTATCATGTTATAAAAATATTTTTATTTTATCGTTTTTATTTTGATATTTTTGGCCGTTTTGAATAGTAAATTGGGCTTGTAATAACAATCTGTCAGTGTAATGACAACCAATCGCCTGAAGACGGAATTAGATCCAACTTTTAACTAAAGTTTAAACCAAGACAGTGGAAGAATGTATTGAACACTACGAAGTAACATAATTTATTAGCATTATTTGATTGTTAACATTGGAGCAACACGTGTAATGGGTGCAGCATGCAGTTAACAGCTATGACATTTTTTTTTTACGGAACTCAAGTATTGTGAGGATAAGATTGTCTCTCTGCCTTGACGCCATTATCATCTTAACTTGGAGCACCATGTTTACATAAGTGAGTCTTTGGAGACCGAGTCATTACACCTGACAAGGAGGAAATGTCAGTACTAAAATTTAAATTCGATTGCTTGTCTTTTTGTCTTTTTCTCTCCTTCCCCCCCCCCCCCCCCCCCAGTTCACTCGATTCTACTCCGCCAGTCCGTGAATCAGTCAGTATTTTTCATCCTCAACTTCCCTATAAATAAGTTTCTTGTTCGTAACTTCTGTTTAAAACGAAAGTCAGCGTTGTGTCATATCTTCTATCATGTTTTTCTTTGTACATAGATTAAATTATTGGCGACCATAAATGTGGATTCCTACGTAATAAATAGACCAACCAATGTATTTGTATATCTGATTTGAGGTTTTCACAACGATGAGTATGAAGATTTCTGGCTTCTGGGTTGTTGCGCTGTGTAGTCTGGTAGATGTTTACTAACGTTTCAGAGGTCATACTGCCTCCATCATCCAGCTACATCCTTGTGTACTGTTAGCATTGAAACTCAGAAATATTATTGAAAGGGTCATATATAAGACTTGGTGATGACAGATTTATTCTTACAGGTTATTGACATAGATCCATTCTGGGCTCCTCACACAGAAGAAGAGTATCTACACTACGGAGAGAAGGCAGACTCTGGAAACAGAGCTCGTCGTTACATGGATGCTGTGCGCCGTCGTAAAGGACTTGCAGTACAGGAGAAATTGGTTGAATTTGCAGAGAAACAGAGGACACTTTCAAAAAACAAATAAATTTCTTATTACGTTAGGTTGACAGGTCTACACAACAATTCTTGAATATAGTTCCAGTGTTTAAGAGTCCGCTGATTGTTTTGACTGTAATTGGAAGATGGCCAATTAAGGTCGAAACATATAGTGGATTCTTAATAAACATTGAAACTAGAATTAACACTTGTTGTGTAGACGGACTGTCAGCCTAATGTTCAATACACAACAGGATGTATCCTGTAAAACTCAAATTACTTGTTAATTGTATATAGGATTCATATTAAAGCCTGTGTGTAACCTACACCATGTGATTTCCTTGGTATTCTCCACGTATTGGAGACTTGCATATTTGCAGCTGATGATCCATAATTTTCTAACCTGAAGACAGTGACACAAACGTACAGGATTCCCTATTCGAGAAATCATATAGGACGTAAGTTTAAAGTTTCAAAAATGCAATGTTTGGAACTACTAAGTAACATTAAAAATTTAAAACGGAATAAATTTATTACATTTATTTTTAGTTGAATTACGTATGAAAATTAGGGGAAAAATTAATTTCTCTCTTAGAATGATTAAATCCTATGGCTTTTTGCAATTATGTGGTTAACTGACCGTGATTCAGGGTCCAACATGAGCAGTTGATGGTTATGCAGACTGTCAATAAATTTAATGTCTTTCCGTACCCAGTGGTTCACAGAAGCATGCCATTGAACACTGGCTTAGGACCCTAATTGTATTAGGTGAAGAGTCTTCGTTCTTATTTCCTCCATTCCACTACTACTTTCTCTTTCTTAGGTCAAAATATACAACTCAGCTATTTGTTCCCAAAATACTGTTAATCAGAGGGGTGCATCAATATTACTGCTTTCATAATTCCCGAGTAGACATTCTCGCGAAGTTCCTACTGACGACATAATTCAATTCATTGACAGATGGCACCACGCGCTAAGACAAGCGTAGCAGCCGATGATCTTCCTGCCACCTCGTGTTATTCAGCTTCCAATACGTCGGTGTTCTTGAGTGTAGGAAATGGGAGGCATGTGTCAGAGGTAATCTCCAATGGCATAACAAACTATTAGACCCTAAAAAAAGACTAAAAGATTTCAAACAACCTAACTAAACCATCTCCAAAATAACCACACCAAATTTAATGATAATTTGACGCCGTTCTCGAATTATCCCGTGGCTGAAACTGTAGTTTTTAAAGCGACCGGTAGATGGCTATCATATGAAAAGGCACAGAAAGTGTTATTTATTATATGCTAAAGCCTAGAACGCACTTCAAAAATTTACAAATTCTCTTCCCAACTTCCTGTTTTTGAAGACCCGCCACCAATGTTTTTAATAAATCACACGAAACTTCGGGTAACATATTTTTGTGTTCTGTAAAACGGGAAACGGTAGCAGCCTGATTTTAATTTCTTTCTGGTATTACAATTGATATACAGACAACTCTCGGTTTACGAACGCTCAATTAACGAACATTCGCTATAACGAACGTCGCACTTCATTCAAAATTTCTTAAATTTGCCAATAGACAGAGTTCCTTATAAAACGAAATGCCAAACGGATAGTGAACAAAAATTGGAAGATTTAAATAAATAAACTTTTAAGAAATGTATTTATTACAATAATTATCAAAAAATTATTACATGACAATTATACTGAACTGTTCTTGGATATTAAAACTAATCTAGCCAGTAAAAAACGTTGGTTTACATGCCACGCAGCTTAGAATGTTTTCTCGTGGGAAAGAAATCGGTGATTCTTCCTATTACAACATAATAGGATCATCACTTGCTTTGTCTAGGATATCTTAGACGGTCAATTGTAGTTCTGCATTTGGTGGCTTAAAATTATATTTTTAAAAATTTAAGCGATCATTGGTCTAAATCGTAATAGTAGTGCTGGTACTGATAAACCATAACGCATACATACTTTATAATAAAACGTATTGTATAGACCATTCGATGTTTAGTACATGGTTTTAATGCTTTAAAATGGCTGCTGACGTATACGATACATATCGTAAAGGCTCAGGAATGCAAGATACACATAACGAACAACGTCTCGGACCGAAACTCGTTCGTAACCCTGCAGTTGCCTGCATTGGCAATGGCATGAACTAATATAAAGATAAGTGAACTGCCACGCCATATATTTGTGTTGGTGTTCCACGTGGATACAAGAATTTCTGAAAACATGGTTGGTCACACTGACGTACAACTTATTGGTAATCTGTGGTGGACGTATGTTAATCCATGGTAGGTAATGTGTTTTTTTATCTGTGGTGTTGATTTCGTGGATAATGTGAAAATTTTAAAGATTAAATACAAATATTTTCTATCGTAGCTTGAAATAATTATTTTGGGTTTACTTTCCTCACAGAATGGACAAATTAACTTTGAATAATCAGGTAATTGTATAAACAAATGGTTTTTATCTGGAATTTTAGGTTAGACGGTTGATATTTTATTTACTTTTTATTTCTAGAGAGATACACATTCCAGAAAAATAAGGAAGGAGATGTACATGTTAATTACACATTTCTTTGTTTTAAATATCTTCTAATAACTTGTTAGTATATACCATATTGACAGGACACAGAAAGTGAATAACACTGCTAAGTCTTCCATTAGCCTCATTCTCTAGTCCATTCAACCCATTTCACATACTCTAAACCTGTTACCCTGGAATGCATTTTAATATTATCTTTGATCGTTTTGGTTAGCATTCTTTAGTAAAGTACTGTCATATTTAACTTTAGCATGATTTCAGTCAAGTATCATACATGTTTCCAGATTGTTTCAATGCGGCAAGAAGCCAGGAAAGCAAAACTTCATACAATTAGTAAATTGGTTCGTGAAGTGAGAAAATTAAGAAGCAAAAATGGTTCTGAAGATCAGAAGAAAAAGAATAACAGGAAAGCTGATAGGTTTATGGAAGAAGTACTTATTATAAAGGTTGGTATTTGTATACATTGTTCCTGCTGGAAGAGTTTCATAAAAATTATTTGCTTCATCCTGCTTCTTAGTCACAGATAAGAATAGAATAGAATATATATAGGCCCAAGCTAAGGATGCAAATGCAGTGTTAACTTCAGTGACCTGAGTGCACAGTTCAGTTTCAGATTTTGTGAAGAAAGAAGCAAAATGCCATTCTTTTTAAGCACTGTATTAAATGATTTCATGTTTTAATTGACACATATGCTGTATTATTTTGAGGCTTTTGAAAATATTAGAACTTTTAGATTCTAGCAGTAAAGTTTTCTGTTTCTGGCAAAGAAAAGTAATTGTCTTATTTTCATTTTCAGAAGCTGAAGGATGATGAAATATCAAAATTTGCTCTCTGCAATTCAAAGATGTCAAGTGAAATAATTTTTGATGTAAGTAATTTCATAAATAGACAAAACATTTTAGATGTTAGTGGAAATGTGTATATGAATTGCTAATATATGAGTAACTAGAGTGTAAAGTTAATGGCTTTCATGTAGTTCCATAGTTAACTCTTTGATGGTTACAATTGTACCAGTATCTTAGTGGCATGGGATATTAACACACCTGAATGTTTTCTAACTTTTCCTTGCCGATGACTAAGCTTCTGACATCAAGTGATGACTGATTATACAGAATATTTACTGTGTTCCTCTCTTTCCCTTGATCCCTTGAACAAATGTGGCATAAATGACAGGATTTATTATGAGAGGAATAAACTTGCTCTGGCTGTGTTTTAGGCCATTTATTCACCACTCCTCAAATGGTTAAGAATGTGTATAGCTGAACCTCTTCTCCTCATACATCTTCATATTGTAGTGCTTAAACAGAGGGACAACTTTAGATGTTTAATAATTACCAAATGCTGATTTCATTACAGCTTGCAACATCATTGAAAGATAAAGCATTAACCAGGCTTTCCAAGCAGCCAAGCATTTCCACACGTGTCAGTGAGTTTCGTATGAAGTTTCCAGCATGGGATGTTATTGTACCACAGTTACTACTGAAGTTAGGAGATAAGAAAGCAAAGAAAAAGAAGCAAAATAAATCAAAAACATGTGAAGATAAAGAGAAAGATGTGGTAAAATCCTATAAAGAGGATCAGGCTGAGCTTGTGAAAAGTTGTACCATTGATGATATTTCTGAGAAAAATCAAGCTGTAACTTCCTTAAATCCTATTACAATTCACAGTCAAGATAGACAACAAAAAATCCCTCTTACTTCAGAGAAAAAACCAAAGAACCTAAGTGAAGAACTAAGTAGAGAAAGTGTCCGTGCAGAAATAGATGATGCAGGAATCAGAAATGAAATGAAAATTGGAGAGAATAATTTAGCAGAAGTAAAGAGGTTTACTGAACATTTAAAATCAGAAAATAACATTGAAAATAATAACCTGGGTCTTGTAAATCCTACACCGGTTTCCCCAAGTGCCACAATAGTAGATCCATTCTTTGTATGTGAAGATGGTAAAACTGCATACTTAACAAGTGTAAAAGGAAATTCAGGATTTAATGAAGGGTCTGATATTTATAAGAAAGAAAATCTATCAAAACAACCAACGTGGATTAAGAATGATGAAAAGAGGTTCTTTCAAGCAGAGAGAAGGAAAAATTTGCTGGTACAAAAGCCCAAAATGCCAAACTTCAGGACATTCCAGCAGCGACCACCAGCATATAATTCTGAAAATAGAACTAAGCAATCATCATATCTGAAGCAGAAAATTAATATAGTTCATAATGAAAAGAAGCACAGCCAAACAACAGGTAATTAGCCAGTAAAGTATGTCACTATCAGAGTTTTCTAGTGTAAGATTTTTAAATCTGAGAACATGAGAAATATGTTCTGCTTCATAAATTAATGTACATACTACACGACAGATATTAATGGAATTGAGAACATATGTGTATTTTCATTAATACTTATGTGACTTCTGGCCAGAAACTGCTAATATTGAACATTCACACTAGTTCAAAATTTCTGATGATGACAGCCTTTTCAGATATTGTGTCACGTAGTCATATAGAAGACGAATGTTCCAGAGGTGTTTACTGCCTCCGTTATCAGGGCAGTCACATTATCTGAATTAAATACTGAAGTACTGCAATAGTGACTAACTTAGTTTGAAATATTTACATGTTTTAATATTTATAATGTAATTGTTTTGAACAGATTTATGGAAGCATGGACATTTTCTGTTGCAGATAATACTAGTCCAATTCATCCATCATGGGAAGCAAAGAAAAAGTTGAAGGAACAACAGTGTGCTGTGTTTGCATTCCAAGGCAAAAAGATAAAGTTTGATGATTAATTAATGAAAAATTAATGTCAAGAATGTATATGTTGTGTCTATTTTAAACCAATAAAACCACTTAGTGATACATGGTTAACTTTTGTGCCACATAAGCACATATCATAACTGTTGCATACTGTACAGTATTATCATGGCAATGGAGTCTTTATGATTATGGGTTTAATGTGAAGACTTTCTCCTCTTTTTGGGTTCTTGAAGATCACTGGATTAAAATGGATGATACTTCAATCTGGCTAGCTGGAGGGTCCTATTCTGTCTCAGGGTTAATGTGACTACGAGGAACAGTCAACATCTGAGTAGCGATGATAAAATTCAGGAAACAATTTATGTGAAATAGCAGAACTAATAAATTCATAACCTTGTCACCAAGACATGCTCTTATGAAGTTGATAGAAATTTTATTCTCTACTGTTCTGGATTCACATATGCATATCAGAATGTCCTCAGTGTATATGAGATGTGATAAATTTTCCATACATCATTATAAATGTGAAGGAATGTTTTGGATCAGAATTATCTCAAAATAACATGTTTAAATTGGTGTGGCAGATTTTGATACAATAATGTGACTCTTATACATCCAAAATGAAGTTACATAAATATACAAAGAAGATTTCCCATTAGAACACAAGGTCCCCTGACATTAGAAGCTTTCACACATTGAAAAATTCTTTTGTATGGAATTCATCAAACCTCTGTCTGCAGGCAGAGTGGAGTTTAAAAGTCAGGGTTCTATGGATATCCGTTATTGGACAAGTAAAACTGGATCCACCGATTATGGCCCCTGATCTTGTAGGGAAAGTCCAGTATGTGGACCACTCAATGAAACAAGGAAGGAAGGAGTTTCCGTTGGTCAGTACAGTCTGTGTCAGTGCAGCAGTGTGGAAGCTTGATATTGTCTTGTGTCTGTGCTGTGTTAACAACATGACACCTGTTCATTGCAGTCACCTTTCTGGTCATTGATAACATCTCGCATCACAACACTCGGACAGACAAACCACCGATGTTTACTCAAAGTAGGACAAAATGAAAGCCTGGCTATTGGAAAGAAACATCCAATGTTGTGACGTGTTGAAAGCTCAAGTGTATGACTTAATCAAATTAAATAAGTCAAAGCACAAATATTGTGTGATTCATCAGATTTTAGGAGACAAAGAACCTACTGTGTTGAGACTTCCACCATCCCATCTTAAGTTAAATACTGAACTTATTTGGGCAGATGTAAAACAATGGGTTGCAAGCAAGAACACAACATTTAAAACTAAGGATGTCGAACATCTGTGTCGCCAGAGATTCGAAGAAATTGGGCAAGAGGAATGGGATAATGTATGTCAGCATGTGGAAAAACTAGAACAAATTTATTTCGAGCAAGAAGGCATAATCAAAGACTCTATTGAACGTATCATAATTGAAGATAATGGAGTGCATAGCAGCAGTGGTACTGATGAATCGAGTGATATGTCAGAAAGCGAAGTCTGTGAGGAGTGGAAGAATTGGAAGAGGACCGAAGAGTTGTGAAGAAGGTAAAATTATCTAATACTCTCTGCAGTGTTAACTTTCTAGTGATGAGTAGTGTAGTGAAATCGACTTTCCTGTGTTACATAACGTGGTGATATTTTATTTGGAGTGTACTGTACATGGCCTGCTGCCATCACTTCCAGCAAACTTCTGGTAACTGACTCGCTCCAAGGTTCCAATTCAGAAAAGTTCAGCAGCCAAAAACGATGGAACGCAGTATACGTAACGCTCGGTTAATTTTGGCGACTTTGATATACGTTAGATTACATTACGACAGGTTGGGTTAGGTTAGTTTGTTAGATTAAGTAACGTTTTCAAAATCTTTGTCGCGTTTCGACACACTTACTTTATGTTATATACTGCACGATGTTCTAATGTATACACTTTACTTATCTACATCTTTATTCATGATGTGAATTTGTTATAATCAATCATTTGGAACGTTACATTAATGATTCATGGCAGCCTTATTTTGTGACAATAATGTTGCTGTTAATTCGCCTTTTTGTAACTACTTTCTCAACTTAATATATTGTAGGAAAGATCCTTCACCAACATCACGAAGTGTAACATTAGTTTATAATATATTTACATCAGAACGATAATATACTAAAATATATGAACTTTGGTTGTGGGCAGAGAGTACATGTAGCTAGAGAGTGTTAAATGCACAGATCACTTGAAATGACGGAGTTTCGCTGAATCGCTACTTAGGTGTAATCTGTGATTAATATGATAGCAGTGCAGTGTGTTGGTTTCAAACGTAATTCGTAGACATTGTATTTATTTAATTTTGTTAGTTTTTATTGTACTACCATAAAAGTATTCTGAAGTTATAAAGAATGACAGAAGGACAAGTGTTGTTTGTACGGGGCGGCAAGTCAAATGTATGTTTACAGTGCAGTATAACCTATACAGGCCTGCAAAATGCTGTATAATTGTAACAATGTGTTCTTTCAGTAGTAGATTATTTCATATTAGTGTGTGTTAAGGGGTTTGTAGAGCATGGCTCTCTAGTTCATTTGTGTCTAATATGTTTTTCAGGTTTTAGAAATAAGTGCTATATGAAATGTATGATTATTTAGTTTGAAGGCGAGGATGGTGACTCCACGACAGCAGAGGAAGATATCTGGGATGACACAGCTTTAGTACAGGCATATGACCGTGCTGTATCTTTGGCAAAGGAGGAAGTTGCGCGTCGTATGGGACTTGACAAGGAAAGCATATCTGGAAATGAGAGCAATGCATCCAACAGACCTAGAAGGCGGAAGAAGAAGCACAACAAAGAGGTGAACTATTAGATGGTGAACTTCTTTAACATAATATAATTGACTCTTTGATATTGTAGTAAATTAGTCAAATTATACATTTATTAATATTATATAAGTTTTGTATATTATGTACCAAATTTAAATTAATTTTATTAATCTGAGTTACAGTGCTGAGTACAGAAATATCATAAAAATGTTAAATAGTATTTGAAATACTTGTATAATGGTTTTTTGTATTCAGTAGATGACTTTATTCAGAACCTTTTTTTGGTTAGCTGCACTTCAGAAGAAAAATTATGCCTCAGTTAGTATGTAAGTTCTAAGAACAAATATGAAGCAAAGTAAAATTTATCCAACAAATTTCAGTGTAAATTTCCATGACTGCAGTAACAGTGATGATATATTTTAATGAAACAGTAAGTTTTTCATTTGCAGTGGCTGTTACAGTGGCAGGTTGGCACTCCTTGCCGTGCAGTATACAGTGGAGATGGCAGTATTTATGAAGCTACAATAGATGCCTTGTTCCATAATAAAGGGGCTTGTCGTGTCAAATACATTGGTAAGTGGAAAGTATAAGCTCCTGCTCAGATTGAAATGCGGGCTGTGGGCAGGTATATATGTGAGGCAACCTGGATGCACAGTTTCATTACATCCTTGGATGTGTATATTAGTGAGTAATTGCAGGTTATGGTAATGAGGAGGAGGTGCCATTGAAAATGCTTCAGCCATCTCTAGGACAAGCTGCACGGAAGCTTCAAGAGGCAGCAGCAGCTGCACAAGTATTGGAGGAACAACTGGTAAGATTGATGGTTTCTGTTTCTTATTTGATAGGTTGTGCAAGCTTCTGCACCTCTCCAGCCCTTTCTATCCCTCCTGTGTGTAACGTTTTCCATTTCAATGAACATAAAATCAATGTAAAATATTGGTAATATGTTATAATTTAAGAAGAGAATAATTACTTGGGATATCCAGGTGCAAAATGGCTTTGAGATGGAATGTAGTGATGGGGAGTCTACAAAGGGATCACATTTCAAACCAAAGTTTGGAGCAGTTCCCAAGTCACCTCAAGGCAGCAGAATGGAATGGAAATCTCAAACAGTACGACCTCCAGGTCCTGCCTTCTTTCCTCCTCAATTTAGGCCTCTTCATATGCCACCAATGGTAAGTAGAGACATCTTTACAGATACAATTTTTAATTATTACTGTAAGCTATAGTGGTTTTATGTAATTTCTATTGTACTGTTATATTTTTTAATAATATCACAATTAGGAAATATAACATTGCCAAATTTGACACACAGAATTAGAAGTGAATGACTGCACTCAATTTGTTTTTGGAATTAGTAAAAGAACTTATTTTGTGTGGAGTTGTATACATTTATAGTGTAGAGGATATTACTAGTGTATTTTATGGATTCCTATAACTTTCTTGCAAACCTTTTCTGTCAGGTAAATATTTGAGAGGAAACCAAAAATGAATTTAGACCCTAAAATAATGTGGGTCTCAAAACAAATTAAAGTAAATAAAGCTCTTATTAGTGCTGTATATTGAGTTTAATGGGTGTTTATTTAAGATATGTGTTAACAAGGTTGCAGTAACCCTTACAATTAATTGAAGAAAATGAAACATATATATTGTAAATTTGTTCTTTGAGTAGATTTTATGACACCTGCAGAAAAATTCATAACTCTTATTAGTAGCACAGTAGTCAGTTCAGGTTTCTCTGAAGGTATTAGAAATGGCAACATATTTAATTCTGCAAGAAGGAATGGCTTTGATGAATATGTCATGTTATGAATAGTTGTGTTAGAAATTGTGGATGATTGAAGGAAGCCTTACTTTTTAAAATAGTGTACTTTTCATCAAATAGTATATTATTTTGAGAGATTTTTATGACTGTCACTAAAATCCAGAATCCTTATTAATGGTACAATAATCAATAAAACTGCAAAATAAAAGTGTTAAACTTGTTGTAGGGTCTACCTCCAATGGTAGTTCCACCTCCTCCTCCACCCCATTTGACAGGCAGTTTTCCAGAGGAGGATGCAGAGGCTCTGTCTGCAATGCTGATGTCATGGTACATGAGTGGTTTTCATACAGGTGAGAAAATTTTTGAATTAAGTGTAGCTAAACTTGCATATAGGCAAGTGTACAGTAACAATGAATTTGGACTTGGTCGTGTGGGAAGGACAGTATTTCTCGAGATCGACGTACCTCATTATACATGAACGTGTTGTAGCAATATCATGTTCTAAGACTTTACTGTGATGCCTTTACAAGTCTTGTTCATATCTATAAATTGATAAAAATGTATTTCCTAGGTACTACAGAACATTGGGCAATGTAACTAGAATTTGTTGAGTTGCTACTGTGGTGCGTAAAGTTAGTTTATATGTTGACACATACTGAACAAAATGTCGTACCAGTAATAAAATGTTGTTGCTATATGCAAACACTTTAACATTGTTCAAAAGAAACATAATAGGCTGCATCAAGGCAAAAAGGAGGTATTTAGATGTTGGCTGAAAGAAAACTTTCATATATCTGTTAAATGTTTCATAAATATGTAATTCAGTTTACCCCTTTGAAGCCGGTACTTGTGGGTTATCGGGACACATTGCTTTAAAAATAGGTTAGGTTAATGTGTGTGGATAAATGACATTTACTTGAAAGTTGTATTTTATTTCAATAAATGACAAATTATTATATATTATTTGGATATGTATGAGATGTTAATAGTTGTTACTACCTGTCTCCGGAGGCCAAAAACAGCAATAAATAACTGAACGAACTAGAGATAACAACAGCCGAGTATACGGGTATACTGATATGCATGCGCAGTTTTCCGTGCCAATCTTATGTTCTATAATATTTATATTCTTATCTAATCAATATTATCACTATATACAGATTATTATAAACAAAGCAAATCAAATTTATTCTTGAAAGAAAATGTTAATATATAAATGGGTAATACCAATATTTTTTACCTTAACCATGCTTGAACAGTAAATTGTAATAGTACATTATACCACATGTCCTGTTTGCAGTAGGTCTTGAGCTTTTAAGTGATGACCGTATGTTTCTTACAACTTGTGATTACTCTGTATTTTATATTTGTTATTTTGTAGGTTATTATCAAGGTTTGAAGCAAGCAAAGAAATTCTCTCCTACTGGTGGTAATTTCAGCAGAAGTTCTTCCAGAAAAAAGTGAAATAATTAATATTCTTCATGGTAAATTTTGTTTATTTTGTTCTTATGTCCTACTACACTTAATCTGAAATAGGTGTAAAGGTTTTTAACACAAGATGTATGGTATGTGTTATGATTCAAACTGATGGATTTTATTTCAAAATAAATTGATATACCACACTTGAGAAATTCCACAAAACTGAGTTTTCCAAAGGCAATTAAGTAATGTTACAGAACAAGACTGATGTATTTTCTCACAGAGGTGTTTAAATGTTTGTGGTTTAAATAATAAAGAACATAAATGTAATTAATTTTACATATGAAGTTTCACATCTTAGTCTATTTTTCCAGAAATGGCCAGTAATTTAAATACATTTGAATGAAGCATTGCATAAAGGCTACATACTCTTTTGTTGTGAAGGATTAGCAAACTTAAAACATGAACACAAATTTCAAATTTGGAAGCATACATGCAGTCTAAAATATAAAATCATGCATACAAACAAAACTGTTTACACGTTAAAAACACTTTGTGTATGCATGATTTTATATTTTAGATAAAGTATTCAACATTGCACAGTATGCAATATTTTAAGATACATGCAGTGTTTGAAATTTTTAGTTCAGCTAAGTTATTTAAAATATAATAAAAGTAGTTGTATATATTTTTTAGGTAAGATTTTTCTCATAATGCAGTGAAGCTTTAATTTTATGATGGCCAATGTTTTTTTTTGTGTTTGTATTAATACATTTTTATTCCTTCCCATTGAAATTCCTTTAAGCATGGCCTGTAATTTCCATTGAGTTTATTTGTGTCATTACATTCTACATACACAGTATTGTGTTGTGATTAAACATCATATATTGATCAGTATTGCCAGTTTAGTTTTGGAATTTAATGTTAAGAGAAATTCTATTAAAAATTTATTGAAGTATCAGTTCACATTGTTGACATTGAAAAACAATTTTATTGTAATGTATTGATTGGTAACATTTTCTTTTCTTTAATGTGTAATATAGTTTTCTGCATTCTGTTTAAGATTCAAACACTTTTATTATATATTTTCACTAGCCTTTCTTTATGCAACAGCAAACACATTGCAGTAAACATTCCATCCCTCTCTTCAAGTTTGTGCAGGAGGGTAGAAAAAATCTTCATCCATGAAGAAGATTGAAGACATGGAAGAGGAATGATTTGTACATGGTTTGGGCAAGACCATATAAAAAGTCAGATGAATTTCATACTGTCCCAGTTTCAAAATGTGAGTTGTTGATTTGTTATCTTGGTTTCGAATCCTTTTTATTTTTAATTATTGAATGTGTTCCTGTGGGTACTAAAATATTAAAAAGTTGAAAATACAGGAGGGAAAATCAGTTGGTGATGAAGAACACATTACCCACAAACTATAATACTGATATAAGAAGCTTGGTGGTTGGGCTTGGGCTAACAGCACCTGATCATGAAAGATTACCATGTTACAGAATGTTACATAGGGTCCCTGATTCATATGAGAAAGGCATTGACAAAACATTTATTATGATATAAATTTGTCAGTCCTTTGGATAACCATAATCATACTTATGTATACAAAATTTTTATTACTAATATTAAAATGTAGTACAATAGTAGCAACTTGTTGTATAACACAAGTGTTAAACTGGTTTAATTTGCAGTTTCATAGTATGTATCTAGAATGAATACTGTCATTCATTAGTCATCCCTTCATTTTTTGGGTGAATATTATCAAAATAGATAAATATGAGTACCAACTTCACACAGGACAAAATCACATTTGATTAAAATATTTTAAGTGGAGCCAAATGCACATTGCCACTTCTGGTAACGTGCTGCAAGATGGAGAGCCGAGGGTTTTGTGCTTTTCAGAGCATTTTGTAGATCTTCAGTAGTAATGATTTTCAGCTTCAAATTTGGCAGATTTTCATCTACAGAAATTAAGAATGAAGCATGAATACATGTAACATTTCTATTCTAACAGAATTCTTGTGATATTTGCTGATTTATTTACATATTATCACTATCATTATTTCTTCAAAGTTAGCTTTAACACATTTTAATAACATTCCAAATGACTGTGAATCATCCTTTGACATGCCATGAAGACAGAGGACTGACTTAACACTGAATATTACATTCATTTAAATATGAACTCGGGTCACTGAAAGTTGTGAATGAACGTACTTACCATTTTGGCATGTTTCGAGAACAGAGAAAGCTTCCCGCATTGCATTCATGGCTGCTTCCTTACAAACCAACCTGATATCTGAACCTGAATAGCCAGCTGATGCCTGTACAATGATAGCATTGATCTCAAACAGTGGACATAAAAGTGAAATGGCAATTTGGTCTCATACAGACCTGTGCAAAAGGTAGTTTTGGCTCAACTTTCTATTTGAATGTTTTTTGGACCTTTTTAGATAGTTGTATGACTGTCCATTTCAAAACTTTGTTTAAAGCAGTCTGTCATCAGTTTATCTTGGACATGCATATGTCCCGTTACCTGTTATCCACTTATAAAAGAGGAACGTGACATTTTGATTGATTCTCGGCTCATTTAATGATACTTCCATCTGCATAGGTTGTATGGCATTAAATGGCAGAATGTGAATAATGAAGGCATGGGAAAGTAATTATTGTGGTCTGTTTTAAGGTGCTATCTCAGAATTTACCTGGAGGAACAACATTTGGTATACAACTTTTTGTCAAGTATATTAGGATGGTGAAATCTAGGAAGCTCTGATGGGCTGGACATTAACACATGGGGGGGGGGGGGGGGGAACAGGTGAATACAGATTTTTGGTGGGGAATCCTGGAAAACGACCACTGGACTTATCAAGAAGGAGATGGGAGGATAATATCAAAATGGATCTTGGGGAGGTGGGCTGTGAGGATGGTAAATGGATGGAGTTAGCTCAGGATTGAGTCCAGTGGTGGGCTTTGATGTTGTCGGTGTTTGACCTGTGGGTTCTGCTACCAGGGAGTTAGTTTATATTAAAAATATTACCATCTTCATTGCACAGGATGCTATAAATCAGTAAGACATATTTTACCTTTAACTTTTAAGATTTTTATTCTGAGTAGTCTTAGTTTGTGAAGAGCCGGGTTAGCTCAGTCAATATAGTGACTGACTATGGACTGAAAGGTCAGGGTTCAATCCCCAATAGAGGCAGAGGTTTCTTCCTCTAGCCTCTGTGTTCAGACTGGCACTGGGGCCTAACCAGCCTCCTATCTAATGGGTACCGGGGTAAAGCGTGGCCAGGGTGTGACACTGGCCACTCACCCTCATCTAGTGCCAAGGTTAAGAGTGAGAAGGAGCCATACTTCTCTCCCTCCAAAACACCTGCATGGCTTATAGTGGGGTAGCTTTACTTTACTTATTTTCTGACATTCACAGTTTATGTATAAATATACGATTGATATGCTGTCTTATTCGCATTATCTGCTTGTGTCATCTTAACTTGGCCATCAATTACCAGAATAACTATATATGTCATATTGGAACATACATGTGCCAGCAACCCATAGTTCAGTTCACACAACAGCGTTGGCATTTGTATAACTACAGGCGGCAAGTAGTGTTGAAACATTGATTGACGGGCTTCTGTGTTTGGTAAATCTACTAGAATTCTCTTCTCAAAGCGTCGTAAGATTGCTGCATCCAGTTCCCTACAAAAAGCAGAAAGGACTTGTTACAGTACAGATTGTATAGTAATGTATCAGCGAAAAGAAGAAAATGTTAAGATTGTTTGCCAGTTAGTAGCCTGTGTAGACATCAAGTATATTAAATGTGCTCTGGCATTCTAAGCATTGATTTCTTTTTCAATTTATAAGCCACACCCCATTTTACAGGTTTTAGTTTATGTGTTTGGGCTAAATTGCATTGAGGTGTTAAAAATTACGAATTTGGTTATGCTTGCACTTTATGATGTACGTTTGTAATGTTTATATTGATGGCAATATAAAATTTGCATAACAATTTAAAGAGTAATCATAATGGTTGACAGGTAATCAGATCAGAAGATTATTTCAGAAAGGTTGAACTATGCAAAATTACAAGTACAAAACCAAAGGGCTTGGGCATTTCTAGCCATCACTAAGAGTCAAAATAGTGTTAAATATAATAAATTCTGGACCATGTCAACAGTTAAATACCTGAATATGGATAGATCTCTACAGTTTTAACTATTATATCGTGAAATAAAGTGACTTAATGTATAGAAGGGTACATGAATCACCATACACCATACTTGCCATGGCAGGTTGGATGTAGCTAGTAGGAAAACTCTGTCTGAACTATGTGCTAACCCATCAAGTTGAATCAGGAGTTCAGCCTTGAGGCGTCTGGACCCCTCATGTTCACCTGAGGCATCTCGGTGAGATGCAAGAGCATCCAGTTCATCCAAAAATATTGTGGATGGAGCATGATATCTGGCCAGTTCAAACATCACCTGGATCATATTAAAAGAGTTTTATGTGCAGTTTTGGGAAATGTGTGAATACATGACTGTTTATGAATGCAGTGTTTATAATTTAGCCCAGTGGCCCCCTGATTTTTTCTTTCTGCATTTCAGCACACAATATTCTTAGTAAGTGTTGAATGGTTCTGCCTACACATCCCTTATTTTTTCTTTATATAGAAGCATAAGTAAAAGATAATTTATATTGCTGTCATACAATTACAAGCGTAGTTCTTTTTCCCTGTAATGGAATGGAGTTCATAGAGACATTTTTAATAATTTTGTTGTGTCAGAAAATAAAATTGGTACACAATTTATTGGACATGATGAGCTTATGAGTTTTACAGTATGAAATGTTGACTGTACTTGGAGTTCAGAATATATATGAATGAAGCATACATCCAATCTGTCTAGGTTAAATTCATGTTGTACATTTTTAATTTATATTCCCTTAAAACAAGGAATGATGTATCCATGTTACTTTATGTTTCCTGCCTGAGATATATATGGAATACAGAATACTAAGGAGGGATTGAAATTGAGTATACAAAATCAGTTTGTGCTAAAGATTAATATTAGGCAAGAACTTGAATAACATGAAGTAAATGATGTAGATGTTCATGTACCATGTACACAAAGTGCATAAAATATATGAACATCTTTAGCCAGTAGTGATTTACTTGTAATAGTTAATGTCATTCTATTCTTACTCTCACTAGTTTCTCTGAATCCCCTCTCCACTTGCTTATGATAGAACTTGCTGATATGTTGAAAAATGTTGTCTTGCATTCAGTGGCAACAGCTTTAGCCAACAGTGTTTTACCTGAAATAATTCAAATAAATTCTGAAAACTATAGCAAGGCAACATATTGTACAGCAGTTTCCTTTTGTGAACAATTGATAAACAGTATTATTCATCAAAGTGAATCCAGTGTGCACCTGATAACACATCTTATGCACAACATTCACCACATACACACAGTAGAGGCTGATGCTTTAAATGCTGTTCATCATAATAATATTGTACTATATTGGCAACACATGGGGCATTAAACTGTAATTGTAAGCTATAATATTTTATTGAGAATATTGAGAGACTGCTTTATACAAATTTACGAGCTTCCAAGTTCTTTAGTTTCTTTGTATTCAATAGTAAACATTCAGAGGAACTTAACCCAACATTTTTCAGTTAATATCTTTCTTATATTTTCAAAACGTAATTCTAACCTTTTACTAGAAGCTGTAGCCTGTGATCTCCACTATTACAGATGTAGAGGAATTCTGAACTATTTACAGTAGTGTCACTTTGCGGAATGTATGAACATTTTTTTATTACACCTCATATATTTCTTTCATAATTTTCAGTATGGTGGGAAAAAAGTAGATAAAGGAATATACCTACCAGTGCCAGGTGGTCCATACAGAAGGAGACCTTTCCATGGTGCTAGGACACCAGAGAATAACTCAGGATATTTAGTTGGGTAGACCACAGCTTCTTTGAGTAGGCGTTTAGCTTCTTCCAGTCCCATGATATCCTTCCAGTGCACATTGAGATCTGTTGCACATATTTCCTGTAGATAATATGGCCGTTACTCTCTGATAAGAGATGATTACTGAAACTGTAATCACTGGAGACACCAAATATGATAATTGTGCAACATTTACCTTTGAAATTACTTCAGCAAATTCTTTCCATTCAGTGCTATATGTAACACATCCTGACAGGGGCTTCAGTAGTTTTTCAGAACTTTTACTCTGTACATTATTTTGTGCGCTATTAACCTGTATATTTGTGAATCCTTCAGGTGTTAAAGGCAATACCATTAGATTCAAGTCTGATAAAGAATTGTTACTCTTGAAAGTTTTCTGTACACTAATACTTGAAGCTTTCCCAGAAGACTTTGGAACATGTAATTTATTTTCTCTCTGGTTTTCATTTTGAAGATTGGTTGTACGGGGTTTTGTAGTATCTTGAATTTCATTCTCTAGATTGGGCATCTTCTTTAGTATATTCCTTCTGTTTTCTTCAACAGTTACTTTCTTACATATTTTGGGATACTTTTGGAAACGTACATAATAATAAGTTTCAAAATCCTGAACTATGGTCCCCAAATCAATATTATCACACACCTGGTACTGGTTTGTAAGGTGTGCTTCATTGCTAAAGCTCTGGGCAGTGTCAAGGTACCTGGACAGAGACATATTCAATGAAGACCAAGTGCATTAAATAAGTAGGTGTAGAAATGACCTTCGGTTGGCAGAAGAATATGTAAACAAATAGCTAAGTGTGTCCCAACTTTTTAACTAACTGATAATAAACATTGACATTTCAAGATTTACTAATATCAGCATCTGCCATGAAACAAGATCTTGAGCCAGTTCAAACTACCTCTTATCTCTTTAATCTGTTTTCCTAATATCTGTCACTATATTATCTTCCCACATCCTTTGTGACCATTTTCTGAGAATGTTGATTTTAGTCTACTGCGATCTCTGGTGATTCAGTAAAAGTAATTTCAAAATACAAAGCTGTATATATCACCTAATTAGAAATGTAAATTGTATAAAATGTCATTAAATTCTATAATTTAGTTACCCTTCATCCTTGAGGTATTGCAGAACAAGATATAGCAGCTGTCTTTTCTTTTCTAAAGCTTTCTTTTCCTCCTGAAAATATACAACGTACTGTATTTAAAAGAGTTAATTGGTTAATGGGGTTAAAGGTAATTCATCTGTAATAGTTATTCATGACTGTCAGCACTTTAAACAAAACAATCGAAAACTTATAACCAAAATGAGATATGAGCCAAGTGACATTGGCACCACACCGTGACAAAGTTGCCAGAGTCTTATTTATGAGAATGTTTTATATCATAGAAGTAAGGTTCATACTAAGGTAGGAGACTCATTCTGTGGAATATTCAGGCCTTTATTTCCAATAAAGAACCTAAGATATTAACATGTATTCTAGTAAAATAGAAAACTACTGGGAGAAATGGGGAATATTTAATGTAATTTGATGATTAAAATTGAGAACTGTAGGCCTATTCATACATTGCCTATACACATCTTATTTCCTTGAAAGTTGTTTATCAAAAAGTGCTTTGCCACCCATAAAAAAGTTTTGTGAATGATCCATGCATTTTTCTTGGTATGTTTTTATGTTTATTGAAAGTGGTTGGAAACAGGTGTTGAGGAGAATATCTGTACCTGGGAGGGATGAAGTGAAAACAAGACTTGAGAAAACTGCATAGCTAACACTAAGGGAGATATATGTATACAATAATTTGGTTGGAAATCTTGGACAGAAGTGACCTCTTAGGCACAGATGTGAAGATATTCAAATGAAGTTTAGGGAAATATGGATGTGGATTGGATTAATCTAACTAAGGGTAGGGACCAGTGGTAGGCTCCTCTGAACATAGTAACAAGCCTTCAGATACTAGACAGATAATTGCTGGCAAAGTGACTGTTGGCTTCTCTAGTAGGATTCTGCTCCATGGTCATGTTTTCTTTTCCCGGATTCTTTGGATATTGTGTGCTAAATAGATGGGAAGTATGTGTCTGAAAAATTTATACTTACACTTTCCCGTACTTGATGAGCAATTTTTAAACTAGAATAACTAATTTCAAACGCCATTGATAATTTCCACTAGCAATATTTGTCTTGTTTAATCAGTGTTACTATGGAAACAAATAATTCAATATTTAAAGAGTGTATATTCTCAGGGAAAACAACAGACGTCTTTGTTAATTAAAGTGTAAATTGAAAATCTAAAATGGAACGTAGCTTGTGAGGTAATAGTTCTGTTAAAGTTTTTTCCTTGTAAGAACGATTTGTTTAAATATACCTAGCTACGCTACCACCAAATCTGAACGTTTCTGTCGCAGTGAATTCATTGTTTTTTTTTTTTAAACCCTATAGAGATTTATTGGAATTTATCGTTAATAACATCGCCTTCTTACAATATCTAAAATCTATCTTGGACAATCAAGTGGCGCCACGAGTGCGTTGGAACTCTGTTTTTGGAACTTAATCGCTCATCTCACCGATTACTTTTTGCAGTTGGTGGTACATGTGATTGGATCTGTGCCATGTTATACGCACAAAGCAATTTGTTGTGGTGGCATTGGCCACATGGAGCTAATCTGTGTTAGAATGCTAAATGTCATCGAGGGTAAATGTCAGTGTAAGGATACGTCTGTAATTTGGCTGCAAATATGACCAGTTTAACATTTTTCTTGGTTAATATTTCAGTTTTATTTAGCTTTTTAGGTGAGTACAGTTATGAATATCAAATTTTTATTAGCAGACATCGCTAAGATGTAAATACTGAGCAGTAAAAATGCGACGTTTGGTGCACAAAGTGGTTAGGGCATATGACCAAGATGTTAAGGAGGATTTACATGAGGAATGGATCGCATATGCCGTCTAATATAACCATGTTTTAATGATGCTTCATTGGAATAAACCCGGTATGTTTCGGCCTCTGGCGGTCGTCGACAGTGGTATGTGTACATCGCATTTTTGCAGTATATTTTAATGCTGTTAGGGTTATGCAGCAAACATAGAGTGATGTAACATGTGATACAGTAAAATACACATATGTAATGAATTGTATCACGATATTTAGAAGTTTATTACTGCCTTCTTAATAAAATTATAATTTTGTGAGTTGTAAAATGTTATGAACATCCATATACTGAGATCTGTATCAATTGAGTACATTCTTCAAGACGTTTTGAGTGACCCAGGACCTCTAAATATTGTTTTTTATGATACCAGTACATGAGTATGTGAGTTGTGACACATCATTTATGTTGCAGAATTGCTGATCACTGTGTGATAGTAAATAATGGACAGTATCTGGGGATATATGTAATTGTCAGACCTTGTACATTTTTACAAGAATACATGCTACTTAGGTGTGAAAGTAATACTTTCAGCATGCAGTATCACAAACTAATAATATATTCTGCATGGTTATAAGAAAGGATCCATGGAATGTAAATAAATTCTATTCTATGTTGAGTTCTGTATTAGGAATAGTACTGAATAATTCTATAGTATTGTGTTTGTTGTCATAATGTGTTGTATTATGCATGTTTAACTTCTGTACTAGGCCAATTAATTAGTGCAGCCCACTTATATGCCAATTTTAATTAGTTTCAGAATATTATCACTTCAAGGTCCATTATGTTGTAAACATTACTGTAAATTACTGTAAGTTGCTTTGATAGTTATTGTGCTGAGTGTCGTAACTTTGTTATATGTACTTGTACATTGTGCTAAGTGTCGTAACTTTGTTTTATGTACCCATACTGCTTTTCTGGTTTCTTATTAAGAGATAACTATCAAGAACAGTCCATTTTTAAAACTTTAACAAATCTAAAAATACCTTTTGTTTTTATTTGAAATACTCCATTTGGATAGGGAAATAAAAGGAAGAGATGCACAGACTGCAAGTGTGTTGCACACTTTCCAAGCTGTTCTCATATTAGTATTAATTTCACATGTCAATATGAATCATATCTTTATGTCTGAACGTGGCAGAATATTGCCACTTTAACTGGTAAGTTTGTTATGGTTTGTACATTAGTCAGTAGAAGTAGGGTGGTGAGTTTGGTTCAGACAATTGAATGTGTTACAATAACTTATTTTGAGATATATTCTGAAATATTTGGAAGAACAAGTTAATTTACTTGTCTGCTATAAACTAGCATTACATGTGTGCACATGAACAGTTATAAAGGGGAGAATGAGTTAGAGGCTTGGAAAACATGGGAAATTTCTTAGTGTCTTCTTAATTATGCGGAAAATTTTTTTATATCGTGTATACTTCCACATCTTCTGTTCCCATCAGTATTTGAGATAATTGAGTCAGTGGTATTTGAGTGCATTTTAAACACAAACAACATAGGCTTGGGCCTAAGAAGGATTTATGGACTGTAAATAAATTCTATTCTGTACAAGTGATTCATTAATTTTTATGAACAGTACCTCCGCAGAGAAATCTGTTCTGTTGTACGTAACCAGAAATTAAGCCTATATAGTACATTTTTGCCATTCAGTATTTTGGTAGATTATCAGGAAAGTGGGCTGTGTTTTAGAAGCTTGTAGTAGTATGTTGTGGTGGTTGTGATATGTTGGCAGATGCTGTTGATGAAGACTGTATCGACTTTCAAGGCAATACTATAAACCATGGCCTTCTGTACGTCCCAGGTCCCAGCGCTTGTTCATTGTGTGTCTGTTACCATAGTGAGCCTATGTGGTGCAAGGCCATCTACTGTGATCCACCCTATGTGAGCTACACAAATCACAGTCATTCTCATGTTTCTTCTACCTCTCCGATACACACTATACCCAATTTTTCACTGACATTGGCTTCTTAATTCATTCTTTCATGTGTGGCATGCAGTATTTTATATTTGGTCTCTTTCTACTTAAGTGAAGGCTGAATTCTGTGTTATGATTTCCAGAGCAATAATTTTGAAATGATGTGGAAATAATGGTGTTCTTAGTAGTTGGTAGTGACACTTTTACATAATCACATTGAATGCAGTTGGTCTCGTAGGAGATTTATGTTACTGAACTAGAATCTGGGGACAATCAGTAGTTACCATAGTTTCAAATAGTATGTTTCAATATAGCTTATTTATTTATAGTTCTGATTACTTACTGGGTTTAGGATTATCTGAGAAAAGGGTATACTGTATGTAACTCAGTTAGGCATACTGATTGTTATAAGGATTTAAAGCTTCTGTTATGTATTCTCATAAATATATACCACTTGAATTAAAATAAATTGTATTAAAGAAGCAAGAAATCATACCTTTCATTGGATTTAAAGGAATTTAGTAGTTTAGATGTTCTATGGTTCAGAACTGTTGTGAGGGTGGTGTAATAGTTTTAGGTGAACTCGCATTGGAATTCTGAATGGAGTGCTCATTTTCCATAATGAATTAATTAATGATTTTTAGTATAAATTATTTGTTGTAGCATTAGTTGAGAAACACTATTAGCAGTTTAATGTGAACTAAACATCTTATAGGACAGAAGATAATAGATTCTTAAGGTATCTGCATTCTTGAAATATTTGTGCTACTGGTTTTATATCTACCAGTGATATTGTTCTGCTTTTATGTAACCAGTTGAAGTGCTGGGCCAACAGTTGGCATTACACTGTAATTGTACTGAACACTGTTCATTGTCAAGATAAATTTATTATATGCAACATTTCAGGAATTGACTCTACTGCACTTCACAGTTCTGTTAGTAGCGCTAATAGGCATGAAACCTTGAATATGTTAAATACCTCCTTTGCATGCTAATCACTGCAGGCTGCTATAAAAAGATGAGAGTGGAGCCAATTTCTGAAACATAATGGCCAATATCCATTAATTACATAATAACTGGGGTGTAATGAATCAGTCAGCCATTGTCAGATACACTAGAGATTCAACAATTATCATACAGCTGCTTGTTCAGTTAGATAATGTGAAGCAGAATGTTGAGAATTATGGGCTCCCTGTCCTAGCAGAAAGAAATAATGAAAGATTAGTTGCCTGAGGGTCTATGTAGAATGGGACCTTTTAATGAGAGGTGCCAGAATTTTTAGTGTCTGTGAATTTTTCATTACAAATTAAATTATTCAATTGTTTATAAAAATATAAAATTGAATATGGCTGTCTTCTGGGTTGTATCATTGTGTTGTGTGGTAGAAGTTTACCAGTGTTTCAGAAGTACATGCTATCTCCGTTATCTGGGCTATGAGATGATGATGGATATTCATTGCTGTGAGAACCTCAAATCCTACAAATATAAAATCATTATAATTTATGATTCTTATTAACTGAGAAACACAAAGTGGTGGTTCTGGAACACCTATTTTCTTTTTCTTAAATATAGCATTTGTGGTATGGTTTCAGGTTATGTGCGCAGGTCTTTCACTCATTTGTTCAGGCATATTTTGATGACACTGAAACAATTCAGATCTTAATTTACTGAACTGCTTTTTAATAGGTAGATATTACTAAAAGTGAGGCAAAGACTATTTGTCACTTCCCACAGCTTCCTCCCAGCCTTGACATCAAAAGGAGAGCTTATGTAACGTTGGCGTTTACGTTGTCTGACCAATTGTTAGATGAGACGAAGTCTGTTAATTTGTTGCAACTGCGCTCATCTCTGCCTTAGTACAATTTGACTCAATTTGTGAAGCAACCTACTCAGATTATGAAGTTTCAGCAGTACACAGTGCTCTATTGCTTTGAACTATTCATTACTTTTAATTAATGGAGGGACAGTTATGGCTTTCAAGAAACACTGGCAATATCGTTTTCATTTCACATACAAATTGAAGTCGGAAATTGATCCAGATGTTTTTTGGATGGTTGATGGACAGTTACAACTGTTACATAGTTTCAAATGAAAAAAATTTATGATGACTGTGAATGTAGAGTTATGAGGGATTTAAGGATAAGAGTTCATGGTTGTTTTACAGAGTTATCCCAGCACTTTCTTGGAGGTACTGAGGAAACCCACACAGAAACTTCTTTAGGGTAGTTGGATCCCTGACTGAGAAATGAATTTCCTGAATGGAAGTCATATTTGTTAACAATATACCAACTAAATGTGTGTTGAAATCTGGTGTAAATGGAATGGAGAAGAATTAAAACTACAGTATGCTGTATTTGGTGTAAAATTTATGTATCAATTAAGAATTCTCACAATTTAACTTCAAGTTTTGAATATTTCTGTGGTAGCAGAATTAGATAAAAACAAAATTTCAGTTTCTGTTTTGGACTGTAAGGATGCCACTATTGTAATAAGCAGGAAGCCTGGGACCCTCCCTACACTTTATCAACACCAGTTTTTTTGTGTTGTGTCAGTTGCGAGAATAGAAATTTCAGTCTTGCCCATGAATAACAGTTTATTATTTGTTTCATTTTGTACTTTGCTTTTATATTTTAAATAGTGTGTAACAGTGTCCTGGGTGGATGAAAAAATTCTGGAATTTTGAACATGAATTTTTAACTGTGTTGCACATAGCAATGAAAGAAACTGCATGTTTTCTTCATGTCTGAAACTTATGTTCTCCCTTCATAGTCAGTTCACCTATCAGCACTTTTCCATCTAATGAAGAATAAAGTGTTTGAGCCCTTCTGTTTTCTTGAACTAATCATAACAAACAATGTCTTATTAAATGTGTTGGACAACTATGTTATGCCTCAAATGGAATATCATGCAGTGGTAGCTTGTGACCGTCCAAACACATAGGGCAAGGACATCTATGGCTGCCCCCACTCCCCATACTTGTGTTAAAAGATTATACAATTAGTGTGTTCATTTAAATGTTCATATTTTAAGTTCACAACAATAAAAGCAGAGACTTTCTTTTATTACACACAACCAACAGCCCTTTTTTTCAAACCACTGTGTTCAAAACATTCTTGATTTTTTGCCATCTTGTTGGATTTTTTCTGATGTCATCCATGAAAATGGGTGTTTCCAATAAACTTTTAGCTTTATTTATAAATATTCATAGGCATATATCTGTATTATTAATTTTACAGTTCTGTGTTCTTTTTGTGTTTATTGCTGAAAATTCCCTCCCATGTCATGATTTTGTTTGTAGGGTTAATGATATGGGCATGGTTTAACAGGACTCACTGTAATAGTTATGTTTATTAAAGTTTAGCTTTAATAAATATGCTGAAAAAATGCATGGTATCACATACCTACGTACTTAGATATGGAGTTAGCCAGGGTTGCTTACTGAGATGTATTAATTGTCATTTGTAGTTTTGCAAGAGGTTCCGAGCAGGAGTGAGATGCTGTGAATTTGAGTGCCTGGATGAACCAAATCCCACGGATGGATTCTTAGGAGATTCACCTATGAATAGAGCATTCATTGTTGCTCCCAGTCCAACCCTTTCAGTACTACTACTGCTAGGATCTGGGATTCTTTGGAAACCATAGTGAGGTTCAAATGAGGTTGCAAGGTAAGACAGGTCCTATCATGAAGGTGTTGCTGTGGGTTCTGGTGTATGTCTTCCTATAGTATTTGAATAATACAAAAGTTTTTATTTTCAATGTTTAATAGTGTTAGAATTTTATGAATGTAAACTAATGCACAGCAGCAAAAAAGCTCTGGATTTTTCCTCTCTAGTAAGAAAGCCTGTTGGAATACTAAAGTAGTGTTCAATAAAACTTTAATAGCGTGCTTGATGTTGATTAAATCATTTTGAAATTTTAATGCTTCTTGGTAGAGGCATCATGTGGGCATGGGGTGTGTTGCTGATGTTTGACAGGAACATACTGCCTCAATCATAAGGGCATAATGTTCCTCTGAATACAACTAGCTTCAACACAATGTCAGCATCCAAAACCAATATTATCATTGACAGTCAATTACTGTGAAAGCTTAAAATGAGTTAAATAATTTCTTGTTAAACTATATAGCATTTTGTATAGACTTTAAAAATGTAAGTATTTATCCTAAGTTTCCCCCCCACCCAAGTATCCACGAGCCCTAAATAAACACGTGGGATTTGAAATTATATAATTGTACGAAAATACTAGTAATGATATAGAATTTGCAAGGCTACACTGTTATGTGGATTATTCACTTATTCTTCCACTTCCATGCACTAAGACTAAGACCAAGACCATGCCATTAGCTGTGCTAATGTATCATTCTGTTGGTTTACTAGGTTGCACTGACATATCAGGGTGTGATGAAAGATATGTAACTCTTGCTGCTATGCCTGGATTCAGCAATGAATCTTTTGTGAGAAGCCACTTTTTTCTACTTCCTTAATTCCAGCTAGCACCAAGTACCACCAGTCAACAACTCAGATAGCTTGACAATACTACACATTGTGGGTCACATAATAAGGCTTTGTTGACATTATTATATTGGCCCAAACCTCTGTGAGGAATGTTTGTTGACCTATTTCTATGAAATATTCTGCAATGTTGCACTTGAAGCTATTTTTTGCTGAACTTATGTATACTGAAGTGAAATGTGTGTTTTAGAGAGTGACAGCCTGGCTTGTAATTTAATTTTAGCATACTTGTATTCTGCAAAATTATAGGTTATGTAACAACAGTCATGGATTAAGTGATAGTAAGAGTTCTTCTTCAGCTTGTATATAATATTTGCTATCAAGTACAAATAAACTTCTTTTCTTATCACAAATCCATTGCCCTTACTTATTAAACTAAATTAAAGGTGACTTGAATTCAGTACAGAAGATACAGTAGGTGAAATTTCAGGTTCTTGTGGCAGTAAATATGAAGATGACTGACTTCTGGAATGTTATGCCATGTAGTCTGGTGGAAGTTTACAGGTATTTCAGAGGTGTTTGCTGCAGTCTTCTTCAGAAAAAAGATAGCAATTTACATTATAGCCAGATGTTTTTATGGTTATTGATCCATGGTATTGAAGTATAATAAATAAAGTGAGCAGCACTTGTCTCAGAACATACATGAGTAGTCTTCTAACTTAGATGATATTTAAGTGAAATGCTTGAAAATTAATGCTAATTATTGCATTCTACAGGATGTCCAGTTATTGACTGGGATTTTACATGGCTACAGTTTATTAACCCATAGAGGCACTGAACAACAGTAAATGCAGAAAATAAGCTTATCTCAAAAAATTCCTGTTACAAAATTGTTGCATCTGCTGCCATTAGTGACACAGTAAGAGTGCAGTTGATATTTAATATCAGTTTACACTTGGCTTAAAAATGTCTAGTGTAACAATACGAACAGCTGCAGTGATCCAGTGTTTGAGGTCTGTTAAGTTGTCTTTCTTCCCAATAGACCCATATGCAAACACCCTTCATATAATGCCAAAGGAAGAAATTGAGAGGTGTAGATCACACACTCCACTTTTACTTGTGGAATATCCATTATACTGAGGATGTGTGCATAAGAACAGGATGCCAGTTTGCTAACTTAAACACTTTTGAGTTGTGCATAATTTTTGTTTAATGCTGTTTGTTATCCTTACTGGTTACGGAAATGTAAAGCTGTCCCACTATATACCATTTAGGCATAACTCATACTCATTCTTAACCTTGGCACTAGATGGGTTTGAGTGGTCAGCGTCATGTCCTGTCTGCACTTTATGCTGGTTACTGAAGTTTAGCCTTGTAAAATCTTATGGTCACTAAATTAACATTATGTATTCGAGAGATACAGTATTTGACATTAACAAGTATTTCTGTTTCTGAAGCTAAATGTATTTGAATAATACACTATTACATGTCATGCATATAAAAGCTTTGTTACCAGGTTTTTGCCAGTTATCTGTCATTATTAATAGCCAGGCTGAGCATTCATTGAGGTATGGTAAAGATGAACATGTATTTTTTGGATTTTGTAGGATATAGTAGTTTATAGCACAATAAACTACAGTAGACCACTCACATTTCACAATGGATAAATTATCCCACTAATTTGTTGAAGAAGAAAGTTTTTTTTGGTGTATTAAAATTACCATCAGTCACATTTACCAGTATTTCTGTGCATTTATACCTGGAAATAAGAATGTCCTTATTCTATTAGATAGGCAGTATAGCATGTTACATTTTCTTGCCATCTCTTCAGTGATCTTATTTAATGGCTTGTAATCTGCAGTTCCTTTTGTAAGTTTTATTTTTTATGTCAGTAATGTATTTTCATTTGCTTTTATAATAATCCAGGCTTTATTACAATATATAAACACAGGTCTTGCCTAAATTTTGTATATGTTGAGTCTAGTATGTTTTTGCACTAATAAATATTTGAATACCTGTTTCATTTCTTTGTTTGTATAAATAAAACCTTAGTATATAAAGCATAATTTATGAACATTATTCTGAACCAAGATATTTTACTTATGCTGTACATGTTTATACTCCAAGCAAAATTGTCAGTTAGCACATTAATTAAGATATAAATATATACATATTTTGTTTTAATTACAGAATTCTCTGACATAATGGTATAATAGTGTAGTGGTTAGTATACATGTAATCAGTCATGTGATATTATATACATGTTCTCTGCACTTGAGTTGGAAGGTTGGTGTACATCCTCCATTATAGTTGTGTGATTTGCAGTTGTAAATTCATATAAGGATCTTGGCTATAATATACTTGACATATACAGACTTGTACAATATTAATTTGTATTATATGTTATTCTTGATCTTCAACACTGTTTCAGTTAGAAATAACTGTTGTACTGCTTGGTAGAATATATTTATGAAGTTACTATAATAAAATTTTTAAAAATTCTCATTTTTTTATATGAGGCACAGATGAATACAAATGTCAGGGCATTGAGAGTCTGTGACTTTGAGTAATGTTTTTGTTACATGACTGTTATTCATATGTTTTTAAAACTGTTATCGCATCTCATTCAGTTCTTTGCATTTATAATCTTGTAACTGTTTCTGTTTTCTCATTTTACACTGTACTGATTGTTATTTATTCTAAACTATGCAAATGTCTTATTCAGGTATCCTTAATCATAATGTTACCAGATATAATGGTAAACATTCTCATTTATTTTGCTGGGGGGTAATAATAATGAAATATTGTGAAATTGACTTGTTTATAGCAGTGAATGCTATATTAACATTGTTAGAACATTTCTCTCAATGTAATTTTTAAGATACTAATATGCATGATATGTATGAACATTTTGACAGTTTTGTCGACCATATGTACATACGTAAATTGCTGTTTACTATTACAGAGAATGAAACAAAGGAATGTAGTACTCAGTCTCTTGCTAAAAGAAAAAAATTGTAAGATTAAAACTTGTTCATGTAATGGTAGGAAATCTACCTATACTTATTCAAATATTTTAGTCAAGTTTCTAGTATTGGTAGTACATTTGGAACAAATTTCAGTATTCTATCTTGTATGAATTTTGGCATGCATTTTTATATCACAGTTTACATCAATGTTCTTCCTGATTGTTTCATATGTGGTCCAGAAAGAAGCAAAAAACAAAATGCCTTGTGGGAAAATTGTTAATTGATTTTCAGTAATTCACCTGAAAATGTGAAGTTCATTTTAAAGAGAATGGTGTACCATTTTTCTAGGAAGTTTACATGATAAAAAGAGTTTCCTGGGTTATTAGGTCTGGTGCATATTTTGTACCATCCTCTATTTTGATATTATACCAACCAGAGTTTATTGCTTTGCCCAACATCGCAACATAAAATTAATGAGGGTATCTCATTCACTATGCAACTTTCATATCCTTTTACTCTTAACATATCTATCATATACACATATAATACTAATATATTTCTCTCATGTACCTTTTACATTATATACATTTCAATTTGTTATAAATTTGTGTATTGGGGTTTCATTTGATGATGTAACTGTCTTGTACAGCAGAACACCAGTTCTGGGTTACTTTTGATGGATTCATTGAATTGTGACAAATGAAAGCTAGGTGACTTTGATATTGAAGTGACAATATATCTGATGACTGATACTGAAATTACTGTTTCGTGACTCATTGAGTGTCTTTTTGAATTTGACAGTGATAATGGGAAGTGAAGAGATTTAATATTTTTGAAAATACTGGATTGCAAAAGGTAGACAAGGATGCTGACAGATGAATGTAAATTTTGGTATGAATATGTGTAGTTAGGTATGTCAGTTGTATGGAATAAATATGTTGTTCAGATGGTATTATTTTAGATTTATGTTCAGAATAGTATCGTGAAATAATGACATTGACATTTTGAAGTTACATATTTGAATCATAAGAGTAATTTCAGATGACCTATATAATGAATATCTTCTATTGTGTACATCACGGAAAATTTTATATATACTTATATTACATCACTAAAATTTTTAATAATCAGTGTTGATTTCGCAATTAATCTGATCATCACATTTTACCAAATAATAATAAAACTTTCTAGAGGCCTATAGACACAAGTATAATAGTTCTGCATTTCTTTGTTTAATATTTTATCTCAAGGTTTGTATTATCTGTGGTACATGTAAAGGTACCAGAATTGCTTGTATGATCAATTTTTTAATATATCAGGATTATGAATTCTTACGATATGTGTCCCAGTACTACAGTATGCTGAATATCTACCATGTCGCAATATTTAACACTAAAGTTTAAATTGTTTATACCTAGTAGCAGACATTAAAATTATCTGATGGTAATGTAACATGGTATGAGGTACAGAGTGTTATGTAAAGTGATTGACCACTTTCAGTAGGAAGTTTTACAGATGAAAGTTAAAAATAATTTGAAATGGACACTTGAAGAGCTCAGTGACATTTTAACAACTTTGCTTTTAAAATTGTTTTTTGGAGCCATTAATTTATCTTATGGGATGTATGTAGGAATGAACATATTTTGTCATGCAAGATGAAGTGGCCTTTCAGTGATTACTGGCAATTTTTTTACATGCAAATGAATACTGATATAGGATGGTGTGGGCCTTGTGAATAGGCTCAGATGTGGCTAGGCAGTGAAGTTAAACTCTCCTAGTTTTAATGATCCTCTTCTCACATAATTTAAATGTCAGGCTTTTCCAACACAGTTTGTTGCTGTTTTATCTTTAAATAAATTACCTTAACTGCACCTGATGAACCCGTGGAAGCTTGAGATATGCATTGAGCTTTCCATGTTATCCCATGGCATTTTAACAATCTGTAATGAAATGTTCACATCCTTTATTTGTTAATTATTAAATACAGTTTCAAAATGTCCTGCATTATAATAATTAACTGACTCTGGTAGTAGAATTTGAAGGTCTGTCACTACCACTACTGCTACTACTGCCTTCCATTGAATATCGTATGGTAGTTTGATCCACGGTCTTGACTTCACAGATTATTTCTCTAAGGACCATTTTAATATTATCTGCCCATAATAGAATATGGACTCAAATACACAAGTATTCTAAAGTAAATGTTGTCCATTGCATTCAGTAATTTTTATCTTCATTACGTCTTTTCTAAACTTCTGAAGGAATCTTTTTTATTCCTTCATCAGAACATATAAGCAAGCTGCATGTATTAATCATCTGTCAGTCCTTTTTTCATGAATTGTTTGTGTCTTCTGGGTTGTGATATTGTGTGGTGATGTAAATGGTTGAAATTTCAGAGGAATGTATTGCCTCCATCTTGTAACTGCAAGTGGGAGGTGATACACTGGTAACTATCTACAAGACCATAAGCATCATAATCCACGTTTTCACTGCTGTGAAAACCTCAGTCTCAGTTTGATATTTCATTACAGATGCTAGATCCCCCAATGTCTGGCACAAACTAACTGCATGCCACTGTAAGAGAACCTGCCCCAGTACTTGTTAATTCCCTATAATCAACACGAGTATGGCTACTTTGCACATTTGAGGGTTTTCCAACTAAAATTTTGTATGCATCTCATTTTCCCCATGTGTGCTACATACCATCCATCATGATTTAATTACCCAAGTAGTGTTAGATGAAAAATATAATTTATGAAGTACAGCATAAAATATTCCCATTACCAATTACTTCCTCAGTACTCTGCTTTCAGTGCACTTTCACTGTTTTCCCTCTAGCATGTTTCACATTCATATAAAACTATACCAACAGTTCATTTTGTGTAATTATTTACTTTTTATATTTATAGATGGGGCATGGGAAGACAAAATATTGTAATTTAACAGTAGCAAGCACTTCCTGACACTTCCCACAGCAACAGAAACAGTTTTTCAATTGTATATAAAAGCAATACATCTGTTTATGAATTATAACATTCTTTATTTGCACAATTATTTTTCTACTTTTAATGAAAGTAAAAAGACTACAGATTGACACTCGCAGAAAGCAGATCCTGACATTCTGGAAAACATACAGAATACTAAATTATTATTGTAACATACTGTGAGTAAACATAGTCATCAAGATATAGCAAGTCACTTAGGAAATACTTTCCTCTATGTATTTCAAAAATATTCTTACCTTCAGTATTCTGCATCTAGACATGACTACTTATCTCTTACTTTAATTGCAGCCCTTAGCTTTGCTGAGCGACTTCTTGGATTGACATTTACTTCCTCCACACTAGGAGTAAGGACATGTTTGTGTATAAGTTTCCAATTTGAGTGAAGTAAGCTGTCTATTTCATTTCTATCATACCAAAGAGAATGATTAGTATATTTCAATGGAAGAGGGTTTATGGCATTGTCAATAACATTACCCAGCAAATGACGCTTCACAATTCGATCTTCTAATGAATGAAATGTTAGTGTTACTAATTTACCTCCAACCTTCAAATAGGTCTCGGCTAGTATCATTCCATAGTTCAACTCATTTATTTCATTGTTTACAAATATTCTGAGTGCTTGAAATGTCTTTGTTGCAGAATGGGCATGTCTCTGAAGTTTGTCCAGTCTCTCTTCATCTACACACACTGATGCTACGAGCTCTCCTAATTCACTGGTAGTCTCTAGTTTCTTGAAGGTGTATCTAGCCTCTATCACAGCTCGTGTTATCTTCTTGGCTTGCTTCTCTTCACCATACACTTTCAGAATTTTTACTAGATCCTCTTCATTTGCATTTGCCAATACATCAGCTGCTGTGGGCTGTTCTGGAAAGCGGTACCCATCCATTCTCATATCCAATGGGCCATCTTTACTCACAGAAAATCCTCTCTCAGCTACATCAAACTGCATGGATGAACAACCCAAATCAAAAAGTATTCCATCAATGCTATTATGTCTGACTCCATGTGATCTTAGTAATTCTGGTAACTCACTAAACTTGCCAAGTAATGGTTCAACCTGACCAGGAAATTTGCCAGCAAGTCTACTTGCAATTGAATATGATACTGGGTCTCGATCCAAAACAAACAGCTTGATGTCAGGAGCAGATTCCAGTATGCATTGACTATGTCCTCCAGCACCAAATGTCATATCAATAAATATTTGTCCAGGCTGGGGTTTAAGACATTCAAGTACCTCATTAACCATAACTGGGATATGTATAGGTTTTTCCTTCGTTAAAACTTCTTGACTAAATGTTCTTGTTGATATTCCTACATGTGTGTAGTAACACATACTTCTAAACTTATGAATTATTCTTGAAACTGCAGCCATCTTAATGTTATGTTTTGGTATAAAAGAACTTTGAGAAAAAGCCTTGTTCTGATTTCTGTAACTTCTGTAGAAATTCTGTTGTCAGAAGTGCATGACATTCATCAGCTGATAACCCAGAAGCACAAAAATTAGATTTCCTTGGATACATTTGACCATACTGGTTGTCTGCTAATCGTTTCAGACTATCATGTATTCTGCTACATTCATTCTCATCTGTAGGATATATTTCTCCTGTTTTAAATGATTCCTTTACTCGTTCTCGGATATGCTGCCCAAGATCCCTGAAACAAAATGCAAGTTTCAGTGGTGTGCAAAAGCTATGAAGCCGAGGTTGAACCCAATATTTTCGCCATAAACAGTGGGGAAAATAGTGCAAAAAATGAAATGTAAGACAGCAGACATCATCTACAGTACAATAGAATGGAATAGTGTTCTGTTAAGGCAAATGAACGAAAAGTGAGGCTTGTGTACATACATGAACGTAGGTACAACTTATAGGTTATGTTGACCTACGGTTTCAGTAATCGTAAAGACTGCCACACCTGTTTAATTTGCTTGAGTCAACTGGCCATTGTTCCAGAAGTTTCAAGAATTTCCTGTAACTTTTAGCCATTATTTTGATTCACAACGGCCCTATATTGGCTGAATAAAATCGACTTCTTTCGTTCTAAAACTCTTCGTCTCTTTCAGTCTCAATACATATGAGTGATCCTATTTCCCAGCAGGGCAGACACAACAATTATGAAAACCCCAGAATTTCTAGTAAAAGTCACTATAATTTTCGAAAGTTATACACAAGGGTAACTTCCACGTATCTCCTATTATGTATTGAGTTCACATTCCTGTTTCAAATTAAACATGATATTAACATAATTCTCCCCTTAATTAGTATTTGTTACTCTGGATATTTCAACGGAATGAATAAATGGCGGAACATCTATGCCGATATACGTGATTCACTCAGACAATTTTGTGTTGGATTCACAAACCGTCAGTAATAACTCTGGTAAAAGAGAGATCCCGTACGTACCAATTGGATCGGAAGGTGAGTGAGCCCAAGTACAATGTGGACGCGAAGGCTTTTGCCCCTGCCGGGAGTCAAATCCCGGTTACCCAGCCTTGAACATAGGAAATTAAAAGGGCACAATTGCGGACTAGGCTCTATTTGCATAATCCATTTCCCAAGTTTTATGAAAGTCTGTTCTCTGTTCCCGAGTTATAACGTGATCGTAAAGACCATCAATAGATGCCCGCGCAACACCTTTTACTGAGGGTCGTCAAAGGCAAATAAGCGGTCTTTTGAGACGTTCTTCGTTTACACTAAAGCATAAAGACACCTAATATTTGAACATTCACATTGTGTACATTTCACTTATTATAATCTTCGCCTTCACAGTCCATGAGTGGTTGTTATTATTACGTTAAGTTGGTTGTATTGTCTGGCCTTTGGGCCCGGTATATCTGTGGCCCCGTTTGTGCCATCTGTAGTGGAATTACATAATTTCTCCCTTTACCAGTGATGGCTGGTATGCTCACTTTTTCTTCGCGGAATCTTCCGCAGAATGTACTGAGGCTAACGTCGAAAGTATTTGAAATAAAAAGTTTTCAGGTAAATAATATATGTGTTATAAACGTCAGGGATCTTGAGTCGTATGTTGGAGATTGAATATTTTAACTGGTGGAATACATTTGTGCTGAAGTATGTGCAAATTCTAAAACTTGTGTAATAGACCAGAAAAGTATACTAAAAATATGTATTTATAAGAAGGTTTCTATTTATAAGACTACTGACAATTTAATGGCTCAAAAATTCGATTATGAAGCAACGTTTGGTTTATGGGTTACACCTGTATGTTACACCCCCAAGGTGAGATGCAGTGTTATATAAGGTCACAGCCTAGGCAAGATGTTTGATGTGCAGGTACTGTGTTTTTTGTATGTGATAAAATCACAAAGTGTAAAATGAGAGAAAAACATGGGCATTTAGGAAAACTTTTATCTGAACTGTAATAGTGCAAGTGCAGTTTTTTCTTTTATGTTGTATGGTTATGAACTGGAAATTTGAATGTGGTTATGTTTGTGATGGCTGGATGTGTAGTTTTGAATGCGGTAGCAGGCAATTAATACACATCATTTTAGTGGGGAGCATCTGAAAGGTTGATTTCTTTTAGCAAAATAGAGGTGGAAAGATGATACTGAAATAGATCTGAAAATTATGCTACTATGGTTTAGAGTAAAGTTAATCGGGTTCAGACCAAATGGTGAATATTATGGTGAGTGGCATTCAACTTTTGGCTATACTGTTAGAAATAGAGGTTCACTTTGGGTTTGAGAATGGTTGAGAAGCATATCATTGTCACTTCCCTCCATAGTATTTGCATTATCGACATCTTCTGCTATGTATATGGATGCATTTTAATGGTCAGTGATGTACATTTGTATTAAACAAGACTAGTAAGATATAATCCAAATTGGAGCATTTTCTTAATTTATTTGACATTTTCTAATGAACAATTTTCTTATATTTCCTAGATTTATTATATTTTTTTCCTTTTAGGTGAGCTTGAAATCACGATCTTATCACCAAGGTGAGTATGTCATATGATAATGTTTACTGAACACTTATTTCTTTGTTGTAGGTTAGTTGTGTAATAAGTTTTTTTACTTGGCATACCGATGATATTGTATCTTTGTGTTATATTCTTGATACATAAAATTCTTTTCATCCAATCATGTCTTTCTAATCTGTCTGGTTACTGTGCAACAATAACTATGGTTCAATGGTAGTAAATAATAGAATATCAGTGGGAATAATGATCATAAGGATGTTATAATATAGCATTTTAATTATTTCAGTACAATTAATCATCACTTTCAGTAACCATTTTTTTGGGTAAACAAGAAAATGTGTATTCATGATATAAATAGTAATTGAGAGTATTTATTTATAACGTCATAACAAAGAAACAGATTCATATTTCAGTACAATTTTGTTAAAAGCCAGTGGAAAATAAAATAAAAAAGAACTAGTGGAAAAAGTGTGCATTTGCTACTTACTCTGCATTATTTACATAACTAATTGTGACCTTGAACGATAAGAGCAAAGAAGCCATATGCTAAAGGTCATGGTTGTAAAGATATCTATGACCAAAGTAAATAATGTTTATATAACTCGTTGCTCTGTGAGGAATGCTGTTTTAGTGCTCAGATGATGACCACGCTAGTAAATGTATAAATAAATGTGCGTGTAACATCCGAACATGAGTGAGGGTTGAGAAATTTTAATGTTATTTATAGTATGGACAGTATATGCTTCCTTATCTACTGACCCTCTCACCCTTCAGATGCACAGATTTGCCTTGATTACAGTAATCTCTAGTCATATTGTATTGCAGTACAAGTTTATTATTCTGTAGTGTAGCATACTGGTGTGTTCACTAATTGTTTTCACATTAATTTACAGTCACTTTCATGAATCCAATTATTGGTTAAGTCCCACTCCCTACATTGTTCTTGAAGTGTCTACAAATATTGACATCAGTGGACACTTCTGAAACAGTGTGAAATGTGGGACTAATACTGATTAGGTATGTGAAAGTAATTGTGATTGAATATTGCTTTGTTGTAATCTATCATAGACAAGGACCGTGACAAAGTATTTTTTTATCATACCAACCATCTGGAAAGTATTTTGACTTTGAAGAATGCATTATTGATGTTGCCATTTTATAAATTGACACTGTTGCCATACAGATATGTCGCAGCACAAGAATGCTTTATATCACACTGTTATAGACATGTTTCATATAGTTGCCGTATTATATTAATTTGAGGTGAAACAGCCTGAATAAATATTGCATATTTTTGAACATCCACTTTATGTGTAAATTGAGGAAGTCAATGATATAGATTAAAACTGGAATAGTTATATGTTTTGTTAAAAGTTGTAATCCTGGTTATGAAACTGATAACTTATCTTCATCTGATGCCGAGGTTGAAAATGAATGGAGCTGTACTTTCATGTCCCACATGAATTTCCATCTCATGGTGATCAGGCAGAAGGATAGCTTTACTGTAAAACTGGAGTACAAACAACATATCTGCCTAACACTTCATCTTTTAAAATCACATTTTTAGGATCCTGTAATTAAAGAGTATGTCACAACTCAACAAGTTTATTTAAAAGTTATTGGTAGGGACACATGCAGATAAGAACAAGATGGATCA